>NW_027141699.1:1472500-1740000 GCF_036365525.1 Heterodontus francisci
GGCCCTGTTTCGACCACACTTGGAATATTGTGTTCAGTTCTGGTCGCTTAATTATAGGAAGGATGTGGAAGCTTTCGAGAGGGTGCAGAGGAGATTTACCAGGATGCTGCCCGGACTGGAGGGCATGTCTTACCGAAGAAAGATTGAGGGTGCTCGGGCTTTTCTCATTTGGAGCGAAGAAGGATGAGAGGTGACTTGATCGAGGGGTACAAGATAATGATAGGCATAGATAGATTTGATAGCCAGAGACTTTTTCCCAGTGCGTAAACATAGAACATAGAACATAGAAAATACAGCACAGAACAGGCCCTTCGGCCCACGATGTTGTGCCGATCCTTTGTCCTCTGTCAAGGACAATTTAATCTATACCCCATCATTCTCCTTTATCCATATACCTATCTAAAAGCCGTTTGAAAGTCCCTAAAGTTTCTGACTCAACAACTTCCCCAGGCAAGGCATTCCATGCCCCGACCACTCTCTGGGTAAAGAACCTTCCCCTGACATCCCCCTTATATCTCCCACCCTTCACCTTAAATTTATGACCCCTTGTAACGCTTTGCTCCACCCGGGGAAAAAGTTTCTGACTGTCTACCCTATCTATTCCCCTGATCATCTTATAAACCTCTATCATGTCACCCCTCATCCTTCTCCGTTCTAATGAGAAGAGGCCTAGAATGTTCAGCCTTTCCTCGTAAGACTTATTCTCCATTCCAGGCAACATCCTGGTAAATCTCCTCTGCACCCTCTCCAAGGCTTCCACATCCTTCCTAAAATGAGGCGACCAGAACTGCACACAGTACTCCAAATGAGGCCTTACCAAGGTCCTGTACAGCTGCATCATCACCTCACGGCTCTTAAATTCAATCCCTCTGCTAATGAACGCTAACACCCCATATGCCTTCTTCACAGCCCTATCCACTTGAGTTGCAACTTTCAACGATCTATGCACATAGACCCCAAGGTCTCTCTGCTCCTCCACATGCCCAAGAACCCTACCGTTAACCCAGTATTTTGCATTCGTGTTTGTCCTTCCAAAATGGACGACCTCACACTTTTCAGGGTTAAACTCCATCTGCCACTTTTCAGCCCAGCACTGCAACCTATCCAAGTCCCTTTGCAGACGACAATAGCCCTCCTCGGTATCCACAACTCCACCAACCTTTGTATCATCTGCAAATTTACTGACCCACCCTTCGACTTCCTCATCCAAGTCGTTAATAAAAATCACAAACAGGAGAGGACCCAGAACTGATCCCTGCGGCACGCCACTGGTAACTGGGCTCCAGGCTGAGTATTTACCATCTAAGACCACTCTCTGCCTTCTATCAGTTAGCCAATTCTTAATCCAACTGGCCACATTCCCCACTATCCCATGCCTCCTGACTTTCTCCATAAGTCTACCATGGGGGACCTTATCAAATGCCTTACTAAAATCCATGTACACCACATCCACTGGTTTACCCTCATCCACTTGCTTGGTCACCTGCTCAAAGGGCTATCACCAGGGGGCATAGTTTTAAGGTGATTGGAGGAAGGTTTCGGGGAGATGTCAGAGGTAGGTTCTTTGCACAAAGAGTGGTGGGTGCGTGGAATGCGATACTAGCGGTGGTAGTAGAAGCAGATACATTCGGGACATTTAAGCGACTCTTGGATCGGTACATGGACGATAGTAGAATGAAGGGTAGGTTGTTAGTTTGATTTTAGAGTAGGTTAAAGGTTCGGCCCAACATCGTGGGCGGAAGGGCCTGTACTGTGCTGTACTGTTCTATGTTCTATGTTCTATGTTCCCTGCTAACTTATTATTGAGTTTTTGAGAAGGTGACCAAACAGGTGGATGAGGGTAAAGCCGTGGATGTGGTGTATATGGATTTCAGTAAGGCGTTTGATAAGGTTCCCCACGGTAGGCTATTGCAGAAAATACGGAAGTATGGGATTGAAGGTGATTTTGTGCTTTGGATCAGAAATTGGCTAATTGAAAGAAGACAGAGGGTGGTGGTTGATGGCAAATGTTCATCCTGGAGTTTAGTTACTAGTGGTGTACCGCAAGGTTCTGTTTTGGGGCCACTGCTGT
Source organism: Heterodontus francisci (assembly GCF_036365525.1). Classification (NCBI taxonomy): domain Eukaryota; kingdom Metazoa; phylum Chordata; class Chondrichthyes; order Heterodontiformes; family Heterodontidae; genus Heterodontus; species Heterodontus francisci. Next base: position 1,474,572 of record NW_027141699.1, read on the forward strand.
TTGTCATTTTTATAAACGACCTGGATGAGGGTGTAGAAGGGTGGGTGAGAAAATTTGCGGATGACACGAAGGTCGGTGGAGTTGTGGATAGTGTCGAAGGGTGTTGTAGGGTACAGAGGGACATAGATAGGCTGCAGAGCTGGGCTGAGAGATGGCAAATGGAGTTTAATGCGGAAAAGTGTGAGGTGATTCACTTTGGAAGGAGTAACAGCAATGCAGAGTACTGGGCTAATGGGAAGATTCTTGGTAGTGTTGATGAGCAGAGAGATCTTGGTGTCCAGGTGCAAAAATCCCTGAAAGTTGCCACCCATGTTAATAGGGCTGTTAAGCAGACATATGGTGTGTTAGCTTTTATTTGTGGAGGGATCGAGTTTCGTAGCCACGAGGTCATGCTGCAGCTGTACAAAATTCTGGTGCGACCGCACCTGGAGTAGTGCGTGCAGTTCTGGTCACCGCATTATCGGAAGGATGTGGAAGCTTTGGAAAGGGTGCAGAGGAGATTTACTAGGATGTTGCCTGGTATGGAGGGAAGGTCTTACGAGGAAAGGCTGAGGGACTTGAGGTTGTTTTCGTTAGTAATAAGGAGGAGGAGAGGTGACTTAATAGAGACATATAACATAATCAAAAGGGTTAGATAGGGTGGATTGTGAGAGTGTCTTTCCTCGGATGGTGATGGCAAACACGAGGGGACATAGCTTTACGTTGAGGGGTGATAGATATAGGACAGATGTTAGAGGTAGTTTCTTTACTCAGAGAGTAGTAAGGGCGTGGAACGCCCTGCCTGCAACAGTAGTAGACTCGCCAACTTTAAGGGCATTTAAGTGGTCATTGGATAGACATATGGATGAAAATGGAATAGTGTCCGTCAGATGGTTTCACAGGTCGGCGCAACATCGAGGGCCGAAGGGCCTGTACTGTGCTGTAATGTTCGATGTTCTATATAACACTCTCATAAAACTCCTCTGCACCCGCTTCATGGATTTAACATGGTTTATGATGTGTGGTGCCAACATTGATGAAAATCTTCCAGCTGAGGCCGAGCCAGCGGTGTTTTCACATAAGATCCTTGCTTTTGTAATCATGCCTCCATTTGTAACATGAAATATCCAATCCAATGCTTAACAACTTGTTCTGTCTCCGTCAAAGACCTATGACCAAACAGCTGTTCTGTTCTTGCGCCTGCTTTTAAATGGTGCCATTTAGTTTATATTACCTCTCCTGATGCTTCCTTCCAAATGTATCCTTCGAACTTCTCCACATTAAACTGCATCTGCCATGTGCTTGCTCAGTTGTTCAATCTCTCTCTCTATCTCCCCGAAGCTTGCTGCTGTGCTCCTCACTGTTTTTTATTCGAGTTCTGTGTTATCTTCAAGCCTTCGAAGCTTGTCCTTTTTAACTCTATATTATTTATCTGGGTTCCAAATTCCACCACCTTGTCCTCGTCAACGAACCTGGACAATGAGGTGGAAAGGGTCAATCAAAACAGGGTGAAGTAGGTGGGACTCTTTATGTCTGGACCACTTCGGTTTCTGTGATGGTATGTTGGCAACCTTAGGCAGACTCTGCAGACGGTGCTCTGGCCAACAAGTCCTTAATGGTAGAACAGGCGGAGGAAGATGTGCCATCTGCAGCACAAGAAAAAAAAAATATTTGTCTTGGTTTCCTTGCCACAAGAACGCAAGACATTGGAGCATCCGTAGACCATATTGCCCATCGAGTTTGCTCTGTCATCCAATACGATCATGGCTGATCTTGGGCTTCAATTCCGCTTTCCCACCCGCTCCCCATATCCCTGTTTATCCGATATCACAAAACTCTATCGATCCTAACCAGTCAAGATACGTGTCGAAGCTGGTGTGCAACGGTTCCTGCACATTAAATTATGTCACGCACAGGCGTCATCCTTTCCGAGTCCATCCTCCAAGCTCTTTGGCGACCAGCAAATGGCGACAGGAGCGGGATTGCATTGGCTGGAATCTTCTAATCATGATCTGGCATGGAGACGGTAGTTACAAAATACTTGTCCAGGACTTGGATGAGGTTGCGTTGCCTTTTGTCAGCTCTAACTGTGACTGAGAAGCTCTGTTTGGGATCCACTCTGCTCATCCCTTAATAGGGCTGGGGCGAAAAAAGGTGTCCTAACAGTCTGTCTCACCGGTCAAGACTGAATAGCTGCATTCACAGAAACACACAAAAGAAACACACAGAAACGTTTGGGACCCGAACAAACACACTCACAAGTGAAAATACGGAGCGTCGCACTATTTATTGCCTGAGAACTCCGGTGATATGAGATTGACTTCGTCACTCTGTGTGAGACCTGGCGAGCTGGAGAGGAGCAACTCAAGAAACGCTGAGGCAGCTATACTTCCTTATGGAAAGGAAAAACCGAAGAAGAACACAGTATTCACAGATATGGATTTGCCATCAAGAATGAACTTGTCAACCAGCTTCGTAAGTTCCCTCTTGGAAGCAATGTGCACCTCATGACTCTTCGTCTCAGGACATCATATGAACAGCTGAATTAGGAGCAGGAGTCGGCCACACTGCCTGATTGCCTTGAATATTTCTATGTGCCAGGTATAACGTATTTAAAAATAGCTTCTAACATTTTCCCTTTGACAGATGTTAAGCTAACAGGCCTGTAGTTTCTTGCTTTCTCTCTCTGTCTCTTTTTGAATAAAGGAGTTATATTGGCTATTTTCCGAATCTAAGGAATTTTGGAAAATTGAAACCAACGCATCAACTATTTCACTGAAAACTTCTCTTAAGACCCGAGCATTAGGTCCATCAGCACACAGTGACTTGTCAGCTCGGAGCTCCAACAGCTGGCTCCTACCACTTCCCTGGTGATTGTAATTTGCGTAAGTTCCTCCTTTCCTTCCATTTTCTGATTTGCAGCTATTTCTATTTCAACGGCACGGCCCTTATCAACCCTATCTGTTCCTTAATTAAAGAGTTTGATGAATTTGTTTCTCATAGAAATATTTAATCAAAGAACAGTGACAGCACAGGAGGAGGCCATTCCGCCCAACCTGTCTGTGACAGCTCTCTGCTAAAGCCACGACATCGGCAGACCCAGCCCTGTCGACCCTGCAAAGTCCTCCTTACTAACATCTGGGGGCTTGTGCCAATGTTGGGAGAGCTGTCCCACAGACTAGTCAAGCAATAGCCTGACATAGTCATAATCACGGAGTCATACCTTACAGACAATGTCCCAGACACTGCAATCACTATCCCTGGGCATATCCCATCCCACCGGCAGGACAGACCCAGCAGAGGAGGCAGGACAGTGGTCTACAGTAGGGAGGGAGTTGCCCTGGGTGTCCTCAACATCGACTCTGCTCCCCATGAAGTCTAGTGGCATCAGGCCAAACATGGTTAAGGAAACTTCCCACTAATTACCACCTACCGCCTCCACCAGCTGATGAGCCTGTCCTCCTCCATGTTGAACGCCACTTGGAGGAAGCATTGAGGGTGGCAAGGGCACAAAACCTACTCTGGGTAGGGGACTGCAATGTCCATCACCAAGAGTGGCTCGGTAGCACCACTAATGACCGAGTTGGTCGAGTCCTAAAGGGCATAGCGATAGGTGGTAAGAGAAACAACAAGAGGGAATCACATACTTGAGCTTGTCCTCACCAATCTGCCTGCCGCAGATGCTTCTGTCCATGACAGTATTGGTAAGAGTGACCACCGCAAACTCCTTGTGGAGACGAAGTTCCGCGATCACATTGAGGATACCGTCCATCGTGTTGTGTGGCAATATCACCGTACTAAATGGGATAGATTTGGAACAGATTTATCAATGCAAAACTGGGCATCCATGAGGCGCTGTGGGCCATCCGCAGCAGCAGAATTGCACACAACAACAATCTGTAACCTCATGGTCCGGCATATCCCCCACTCTACCATTACCATCAAGCCAGGAGACCAACCCTGGTTCACTGGAGAGTGCAGGAGGGCAAGTCAGGAGCAGCACCAAGCATACCTCAAAATGAGGAGTCAACCTGGTGAAGCTGCAACCCAGGACGACTTGCATTCCAAACTGCATAAGAAGCATGCAATAGACAGAGCTAAGTGATCCCATAGCCAACGGATCAGATCTAAGATCTGCAGTCCTGCTACATCCAGCCGGGAATAGTTTTTTTAGAGATGCAGCACTGAAACAGGCCCTTCGGCCCACCGAGGCTGTGCCGACCATCAACCACCCATTTATACTACTCCTACACTAATTCCACATTCCTACCACATCCCCACCTGTCCCTATATTTCCTTACCACCTACCTATACTCGGGGCAATGCTTATAATAGCCAATTTACCTATCAACCTGCAAGTCTTTTGGCCTGTGGGAGGAAACCGGAGCACCCAGAGGAAACCCACGCAGACACAGGGAGAACTTGGAAACTCCACACAGGCAGCACCCAGAATTGAACCCGGGTCGCTGGAGCTGTGAGGCTGCGGTGCTAACCACTGCGCCACTGTGCTGACTGGTGGTAAACGATTAAAAAACTAACTGTATGAGGTGGCTCCACAAATATCCCCATCCCCAATGATGGGGGAGCTGAGCACATCAGTGCGAAAGATAAGGCAGAAGCATGTGCAGCAATCCTCAGCCAGAAGTGCCGAGTTAGTGATCCGAGTCGGCCCCCTCCTGAAGTCCCCAGCATTACAGATGCCAGACTTCAGCCAATTCGATTCACTCCACGTGATATCAAGAAATGACTGAAGGATACTGCAAAGGCTGTGGGTCCTGCCAATATTCCGGCAATAGTACTGAAGGCCTGTGCTCCAGAGCCTGCCGCACCCCTAGCCAAGCTGTTACAGTATAACTACAGCACTGGCATCCACCTGGCAATGTGGTAAATTGCCCAGGTATGCCCTGTACACAAAAAACAGGACAAGTCCAACGCGGCAAATTACCGCCCCATCAGTCTCCTCTCAATCATCAGCAAAGTGATGGAAGGTGTCATCAACAGTGCGATCAAGCACCACTTGCTTAGCAACAACCTGCTGAGTGATACCCAGTTTGGGTTCGGCCAGGGCCGCTCAGCACCTGACCTGATTACAGCCTTGGTTCAAACATGGGCAAAAGAGCTGAACTGAAAAGCTGAGGTGAGAGTGACCTCACCTCATCAACGTGACATCAAGGCAGCATTTGACCGACTATGGCATCAAGCAGGCCGAGCAAAACTGGAGTCAATAGGAATTGTGGGAAACTCTCTGCTGGTTCGAGTCATACCTAGCGCAAAGGAAGATGGCTGTGCTTGTTGGGGGTCAATCATCTGAGCTCCAGGACATCACTGCAGGAATTCCTCAGGGTAGTGTCCTAGGTCCAACCATCTTCAGCTGCTTCATCAATGACCTTCCATCAGTCATAAGGTCAGAAGTGGGGATGTTTGCTGATGATTACTCAATGTTGAGCACCATTTGTGACTCCTCAAATACTGAAGCAGACCGTGTAGAAATGCAGCAAAACGTGGACAATATCCAGGCTTGGGATGAAAAGTGGCAAGTAACATTCGCGCCACACAAGTGCCAGGCAATGACCATCTCCAACAAGAAAGAATCTAACCATCTCCCCTTGAAATTCAATGGCATTACCCTCAATGAATCCCCCACTATCATTGACATCTGCGACCATTGACCAGAAACTGAACTGCAATAGCCATATAAATATCGTGGTTACAAGAGCACGTCAGAGGCTAGGAATCCTGCGGCGACTAACTCACCTCCTGACTCCCCAAAGCCAGTCTACCATTCACAAGGCACAAGTCAGGAGTGTGATGGAATACTCTCCACCTGTCTTGAGGGGTGAAGCTCCAACAACACTCAAGAAGCTCGACACCATCCAGGACAAAGCAGCCCGCTTGATTGGCACGCCATTTACTAACATTCACTCCCTCCACCACAGACGCACAGTGGCAGCAGTGTGTACCATCTGCAAGATGCACTGCAGTAATGCACCAAGGCACCTTAGACAGCATCTTCCAAACCCGCCACCTCTACAACCTCGAAGGACAAGAGCAGCAGATGCATGGGAACATCACCACCTGCAAGTCCGCTTCCAAATCACACACCATCCTGACTTGGAACTATATCGCCGTTCTTTCAATGTCGCTGGGTCAAAATCCTGGAACTCCCTTCCAAACAGCACTCTGGGTTTACCCAGCGGTTCAAGAAGGCAGTTCATCACCACCTTCAAAAGGGCAATTAGGGATGGACAATAAATGGTGACATAGCCAGCGACGCCCACATCCCATGAATGAATAAAAAACTCAACTAGTCCCACTCCCCTGCATTTTCAATGTACCCCTTCATATTTATTCGCTTGACTGTTGTCCAATTCCCTTTTGAAAATCACGATTGAATCTGCCAGCACCAAACTCTCACGCAGTGAATCCCAGATCCGAACAACTCGGTGTGTAAACAAGTTTATCCTCATGTCACTGCTACATTTTGTGTCAATCAATCAACAAAATCCATTCCCTCTGGTTCTCGATCCTTCCTAGAATGGAATACTTTCTTCCCATTCCCTTTCGTACTTGATCCTTCCAAGAGCGGAAAAGTGTATCCCTGATAGAAAAGCAAAATACTGTAGACGCTATAATTCTGAAAAAAATGAACAAAAACAAAAGTGCTGGAGAAACTCAGCAAGTCTGGCAGCATGAATGGAGAGAGAAGAAAAGTTAACACGTCGGGTTTGTGATCAGATTTCTGATCAAGGTTTTCGAGCACTTTTTTTTTATGTTGCAGTTTCTCCCGATCTACCCTGCCTAGACAACTCATGATTTGCCAAAGATCTCAACCTTCTCTTCTCTCAGGAGAACAGCCTCAGCTTCTCCAATCTATCCACGAAACGGAAGTCTCTCCTTCCTGGAGACACTTTTGTGAAGATTGTTTCCGTCTGCTCTTCTGCCTTAACATACTTCCAGGGGTGCAGTGACCAGAACTTGCCACAAGGCTCCAGCTGACAGTGAACCAGTGTTTTCTACAGATTTATCATAACTTCCTTCCAATTGAGCTCTATTCCCCTCCCTACAAAGCCCAGGATCCCTAATGCTTCACTAAATGGTTTCTCAACCTGCCGTCATCTTCAGCGATCTGTGTACATATCCCACTGGTCCCTTTGCACCTTCACCCTCTTTAGAATTGTATCCTTTAATTTATCTTGCCTCTCGTCGCTCTTCCTACCAAAGTGATTCACTTCACATGTTTTTTGTAATAAATTTGATTTGCCATGTTTCTGTCCACTCCACCAACCTGTCTGTGGCTTCTTGAATGTCATCACCATTCTCCTGACATTTCACAGTACTTCCAAGTTGAGGGGCGTCTGCACAGTTTGAAACTAAGTCCTGTGCAACAGGTCTAGATCATTGATGTGTCCTCACACCGACCTCTGGGGAACACCACCACATAGCTTCCTCTAGTCCAAAAAGTAGCCGTTGACCACAGCTCAATGTTTCCTGTCTTTCAGCACATTCCATACCAATGCTGCTGCTGTTCGATTTATTCATGGTTTCTAGCTTTACCGGCAAGACTGTTCTGTAGTACTTCATCAAATGTCTTTTGGAAATCCAAGTACACCACATCAACCACATTAGCACATCAAACCTCTCTGTCACATCATCAAAAAAAACAGCTGATTCCTGGCTGAAACACGAGCCAGTCTTGCACATTGTTAGCACCGATTAAGCGTTCAGACAGACAGCAGGGCGGGTCAGCCGGGACGGCACGGAGCATTCATGGAAATGAGGAGGCAACATGAAGTTTGCGTGTCACCTGCCTCAACAGGAACGGGGATGGGCAGATCATGAAGGACAATCCGTACTTCCAATAAGCAGCACCGTTGATTTTGTTTATTTCAACCTTAATCCCTCTTTCTACCTGTTTCTATCATACTTCACTCATCAAAGCTGTACATTCGTATGTCCGTCTGTTTGTATTTCTCTTGTTCATAGAGCGATAGATTTAGGCAGCACCCGATGAGGCAATTCGGCCCGTATTGACAGTGCTGTCTCTTTGAAAGAGCTATTTAATTATTTCCACTCCCCTCCTCTTTCCCCAGACTCCTGTTTTTATTTTCTTTCCTTCTTAAGTATTTGTTAAATTCGCTTTTGAAAATATTATTGAATCGGCTTCCATCATGTTTTCAGGCAGAGAATTCCAGATCCCAGCAACTCGCTGTGGAAGAAAATTCACCTCATATCACCTCTGGTTCTTTGTCAATTACCATCAACCTGCGTCTTCTTAAGACTGAACCTTCTGACAATGGAAACACTTCCTCCTCAAACCCTTCATGATTTATAAATTCTCTATTACATCTCCCCTTACCCTTCACTGCTCTAAAGAGAACAATACCAGCTTTTCCAATCTCTCCACGTAACTGAATTCCCAGATCCTTTGTACTCTTCTTGTAAATCACCTCTGTATCTTCACTAAGCCCTTGACATCCTTACCAAAGTGTGGTGACGAGATATGGTCACAATTCTCCAGCTGGGATTGAATATAAAGTATATTGAATATAAAGCATATAAAGTGTATAAAATCAGCATTTCCTCCTGATTTGTATTACTCTGTGTCTCTCTCACAAACACCAAGGATACTACATGCTACCTTCAAAGATCTCTGTGTATACACCCCAGGCACGCAGTTAAAATTGTATCATTTCAAAGAACAAAGAACAAAGAACAGTACAGCACAGGAACAGGCCATTCGGCCCTCCAAGCCTGCGTCGATCTTGATGCGTGCCAAAACTAACACCTTCTGTACTTCCAGGGCCGATGTCCCTCTATTCCCTTCCTACTCATATATTTGTCAAGATGTCGCTTAAACGTCGCTATTGTACCTGCTTCCACCACCTCCCCTGGCAGCAAGTTCCAGGCACTCACCACCCTCTGTGTAAAAAACTTGCCTCGCACATCCCGTCTAAGCTTTGCCCCTCGCACCTTAAACCTATACCCCCCAGTAACTGACTCTTCCACCCTGGGAAAAAGCTTCTGACTATCCACTCTGTCCATGCCACTCATAACTTTGTAAACCTCCATCATGTCGCCCCTCCACCTCCGTCATTCCAGCGAAACCAATCCGAGTTTTTTTCCAACCTCTCCTCATAACTAATGCCCTCCAGACCAGGCAACATCCTGGTAAACATCCTCTGTACCCTCTCCAAAGCCTCCACGTGTTTCTGGTACTTTGGCGACCAGAATTGCACGCAATATTCTAAGTGAGGCCTTACTAAGTTTCTGTACAACTGCAACATGACTTGTCAATTTTTATACTCTATGCCCCGACCGATGAAGGCAAGTATGCCGTATGCCTTCTTGACTACCTTATCCACCTGCGTTGCCACTTTCAGTGCCCTGTGGTCCTGTACGCCCAGATCTCTCTGCCTGTCAATACTCCTAAGGGTTCTGCCATTTACTGGATACCTCCCACCTGCATTAGACCTTCCAAAGTGCATTACCTCACATTTGTCCGGATTAAACTCCATCTGCCATTTCTCCGCCCAAGTCTCCAACCGATCTATATCCTGCTGTATCCTCTGACAATCCTCATCATTATCTGCAACTCCACCTTACTTAAGGGTAAAGGCATGCATAATGGTGAGCGTTCAGTGATAGATACATACATGGAGGTGGCTTTGCAAGGCAATGGGAGAAACAAAGTAATGGAATTCTGAAATTCTAGCTATACTGGGGGCCTATACTTGTGAACTGTCTGCAGATGGTACATCACAAGTAATGGTGAATGAAGAGTAAACTTTCCCCCAGGTGCGGCGAAAGGCCTGAAGAATTTGCACAGCTACCGCTGCAGGCGGTCACTGAGATAGGCATGGAAGAATCTGAAATAGATTGTAAGGACGGGTAAGGACCTTAAAAGTATTCTACTGGATCGCCAGGAGCCAGTGGAACTTGGAATAAGACAGAGGGCTGGGGTTTCTAAATTTGCCCTGGCTTGTAATGGAGTTGAAAAATTCGCGAAACTCGCAGTTTAAAGAGGGGGACGGTCTGGAGAACACTGCTGAGTTCCAATTTCAAGGATTCGCGAGTTCTGAAGAAGGGTCACTGACCTGAAACGTTAACTCTGTGTCTCTCTCCACAGATGTTGTCAGACCTGCTGCGTATTTAAAGCATTTCTTGTTTTTATTTCAGATTTCCAGCATCCACAATATTTTGCTTTTATAACAGATAACCTAACGTTGCCTCCAAGATGATAGTACTGTAGTTTGCATATAACTTTGGAAGGGTGAATATGGATGCTGGCAGTGATAGTGCCTCTCTGACAGCAATTCCGGAAAGGGTAGCCAAAGGTATAGACTGGATATAGGAAAGGTAATATTCCTCTTCCATACTTTGGGACAGCTTCTATTTTATTCACCTACCTTCTAGTTGCATGTTTTCTTCTAAATGCTGTGTGATGTCGTCTGTCTGATTCTGCATGTTGGCAGCATGGCAAAGTGTACTCCTGGCAACCTGAATATCTATCACTATACTGACCGTTTTCCTTCTGCAGTTACTGACCTGGTATCGGAACAAATATTTTTTAAAAAGATTCAAAGCACAGGTGTCAGCGAAACGATGTCAATGTCCTGACAAATCTCGAAACGAGGAATAACAAGGTGTGGACAATGTCCCTCTTTGGTTTGACTATCCATAGATATTGAATGACAACTTCATTGACCAGTTCATTCACGTATCCTGCACTGGCCAGAAATTTGACACATTTTGCACACACACAGAAATCATTTCAGCAACACGAGTTAGTCCAATCACGTGAGCTGACCCTGAGTAGGGTAGTGCTGCCCGAAATGCGGCACTATTGCCAGGATTTCGAGATCAGCTGCACTACGATTCCATTATGCACTGCCATTTTCTTTTGGCCATTCCAGTTGGAAAATAGCACACGTGTGACATCAGATATAAGAAATGTTCCATCATTCTCCTGTTGGATGCTATGCTTTTACAACATTGCATACTGGCAGACAGCCCGCCACATGTCCTGCATTCCTGATGGCACAATTTCAAGATAGTACAAGAGACAAGCAAGGATCGCAAAAGTGTTAGGTCAAGCATGAGACATGCGTATGATACCTTTCTGTGGGTGAATAACTGTAAACATCGAAGGGCTGTGTTGTGCCAGAGACGTTGGGAGGGAGACTCGTAGTCAATGAATACTGGGAAGACAAATTCTGAAGACAGCAGACAGAATTAATAAAGTGTAACATTGAGAGACTGTACACCCTGCTGTGCCTAGACTGGATCTGGTTTCAGAGGCAGCGACGTGACACTATTGAGTGGATTCAAATACCTTGGCATCAGTCCATTGAACCTGGGCAGGAGCAGAGCCTCGTCATGTGATATGGTACTACAGCACTGATTGCGCTATTATTGCACAGAAACATAGAAAATAGGAGCAGGAGTAGGCAATTCGGACCTTCGAGCTTGTTCCACCGTTCATTATGATCATGGATGATCGTCGAACCCAATAACCTGTTCCCGCTTTCCCTCCATATCCTTTGAACCCTTTAAACCCAAGAGCTACATTTAACTCTTTCTTGAAAACATACAATGTTTTGGCCTCAACTTCTTTCTGTGGTGGCGAATTCCACAGGTTCACCACACTCTTGGTGAATAAATTTCTCCTCATCTAATTCGTGAAAGGTTTACCCTGTTTCCTTAGGCTATGACCCCTGCGCCTGGACTACCCCACCTTCTGGAACATTGTTTCTGCATCTACCCAGCCAAGTCCTGTTAGATTTTTATTGGTTTCTATGAAATCCCCCCTCACCCTTCTGAACTGCAGCGTATATAATCCTAATCAACTAAATCTCTCCTCATACTTCAGTACCGCCATACCAGAAATCAGTCTGGTAAACCTTCGCTGCACTCCCTCTATAGCAAGAACATCCTTCAATAGATAAGGAGACCAAAACTGCACAATATATTCCAGGCGTGGCCTCACCAAGGCCCTGTATAATTGCAGCAAAACATCCCTGCTCCTGTACTCGAATCCTCTCGCTATGAAGGCAAACATACCATTTCCTTTTCTACCACCTGTTGGACCTACATGCCTATCTTCTTCGACTGGTGTACGAGAACACCCAGGTCTCGTTATGCATTCCCCTCTCAGGTTATAACCGTTCAGATACTAATCTGACTTCCTGCTTTTACTACCAACATTTGTAGTATACCAACTGCAGCCTCACATTTATCCACATTATATTGCATCTCCCATGCATTTGCCCACTCACTCAACTTGTCCAAATCACCCTGATTGTATCTGTGAAACATCTAAAAGCCAGCTGGCGAAGGAGGAGGCAAAAAGTCAATCTCTACTCAATTTTAGAGGTATTCGTGAATTGATAAATGCATATAAGAACATAAGAATATAAGAAATAGGAGCAGGAGTAGGCCATTCAGGCCATTCAGCCTGCCCTGCCATTCAATAAGATCATGGCTGATCTATTCCAGGCGTCAACTTCTCTTTCTGTCCTGCTCATCATAACCCTCAAGTCCACGAGATTTTAAAAATGTTTCTACCTGCTCCTGAAAAACCTTTAGTGCCCTAGCCTCCACAACTCTCTGGGGTAGCGAATTCCAGAGATTCAGCACCCTATGAGAGAAGAAATTCCTTTGCAATTTGTGCCCGATTATTCAGTAAATATGTCCACTAGTTCGAAATACCCCACGAGTGGAAGCATATTCTCAACATCTGCCCTGTCCAGCCCGCTTAAAATCTTATATGTTTCAATCAGATCATCCCTCATTCTTCTAAACCTCAATGAATAAAGGCTAACCAGTTTAGTCCTTCTTCTCAGGACAACCCCTTCGTCCCAGAAATCAGCCTAGTCAACCTTTTCTGAACTGCCACCAATGCTTGTATGTCGTTCCTTAAATACGGGGACCAAAATTGTATATAATACTCCAGGTATGGCCTCACCAACACCCTGTGCAGTTGTCACAAGACTTCCCTATTTTTAAACTGTAAACCCTGAGCAACAAAGGTCAACATTCCATTTGCCATCCTAATTACTTGCTGCACCTGCATGCTAACCTTTTGTGTTTAATATACAGAACAACCAAATCCCTCTGTACTGCAGTATTTTGTAGTCTTTCTTCAACTAAATAATAATCTGCCTTTTTATTCTTCCCACCAAAGTGGATTACCTCACACTTTCCCACATTGAACTCCATCTGCCAGGTTTTTGCCCACTCACTTAACCAATCTATATCCCTTTGCAGATTCTTTGTGTCATCATCACAATATGCCTTCCCACCTATTTCTGTATGGTCTGCAAATTTGGATAACTACACTCTGCAGCTGCTTCATCAATGACTTTCCTTCAATCAGAATTTCAGAGGTGGGGATGTTTGCTGATGATTGCACAATGTTAAGCACCATTCGTGACTCCTTAGACACTGAAGCAGTCCATGTAGAAATGCAGCAAGACTTGGACAATATCAAGCTTGGGTTGATAAGTGGCAAGTCCCTTTCTCGCCACACAAGTGCCAGAAAATGCCCATCTCCAGCAAGAGAGAATCTAACCATCTCTTCATGACACTCAATGGCAATACCATCGTTGAATCCCCCACTATCAACATCCTAGGGACTACCATTGACCAGAAACCGAACTGGAATAGCCATATAAATATCTTAGGCACAAGCCAGGTCAGATTATAGGAATCTTGCGGCGACTAACTCACCTCCTGAATCCCCAAAGCCTGTCCAGCATCTACAAGGCACAAGTCAGTGGCGTAATTGAATACTTTCCACTTGCCTGGATGGGTGCAGCTCCAACAATACTTAAGAAGTTCGACATCTCCAGGAGAAAGCAGCCAGCTTGATTGGCACCCCATCCACAACATTCACTCTCTCCACCACTGACGCACAGTGGCAGCAGTGTGTACCATCTACAACAGGTACTGCAGCAACGCACGAAGGCTCCTTAGACAGCAACTTCCAAACCCGCGACCTTTACCAATCGAAAGGACAAGGGTAGAAAATGCATGGAAACACCACCACCTGTAAATTCCCCTCAAAGTCACACACTATCCTGACTTGGAACTACATCGCCGTTCCTTCACCATCGCTTGGCCAAAGTCCTGGAACTCCCTTCCTAAAAGCACTCTGGGTGTACTTACCCCACATGGACTGCAGCGGTTCAAGAAGGCAGCTCACCACCACCTTCACAATGGCAATTAGGGATGGGCAATAAATGCTGGGCTGGCCAGCGACGCCAATATCCCATGGTTGAATAAAAAGAAAACTCTGTCCCTTCCTCGAAATCATTTATACAGATAGTAAATAGTTGAGGGCCGAGGAACGATCCTTGTGGCACCCCACTGGTTACAGCTTTCCAACCTGAAAAAGACTCATTGATCCAGACTCTCTGCCTTCTGTGTGTTAGCCAATTCTCAGTCCATGTCAACACAATACAGTCAACACCCTGAGATATTATTTTGTGCAATGACCTTTTATGGCACCTTATGGAACGACTTCTGAAAATCCAAATACACGACATCGACCGGTTTCCCTTTATCCACTCTGCTTGTCATATCCTCAAATAACTCTAACAAATTTGTCAAACATCATTTCCCTTTCATAAAGTGATGTTTTCTCTGTTTGTTTGCATTATGTTTTTTCTAAATGTCCTGCTATTTGTTCCTTATTAATGGTCTCTTGCATTTTCACAATGACAGATGTTAAGCTAACTGGTCTGTAGTTGCCTGCATTATTTCTCCCTCCTTTCTTAAATAGGGCCGTCTATCACTGCATTTCCGATCCGCATGTACCGTACTGGAATCAAACGAGTTTTGGTATATTAGGACCAATAACTCCACTATCTCAGCAGCCACTACTTTTAAAGCCCTTGCGTGCAGGCCATCAGGTTCTGGCGACTTATCTGCCTTTAGTCCCATCAGTTCGCCCTCGTGATAGAGATTGGTACAAGTTTCTCCCTTCCGTCGACACCTAATTCATTTATTATTTTAGGCATGTTTATAGTGTCGTCCACCATGAAGACTGATGCCAAATATTGGTTTAAATTATCTGCCATTTCCGTGGCCCCTCTTATTAATTCTCCAATCTCATCCTCTAAGGGTCCCACACTCACTTTAGTTACTGCCTTCCTTTTTGTATACCCGTTGAAGTTCTTACTCTTTGATTTGTATTTCCTGCCAATTTACTCTCATAAGCAGTTTTCTCCCTCTTTCTTAGCTTTTTCGTCATCCGCTGCTGGTTTATTAAAAGATCCCAATCCTCTGGCTTACCACTTGCTTTTGCTGATTTTTACACCTTTGTTTTTGATTTGGTACTCTCCTTAACATTCTTTGTTATCATTCTTGGTTCATCATTATCATCGAATCCGTCCCTCTGACCAGAATAAATGTCTGCTGAGTGTGATCAAATATCTGCTAAAAAGTCTGCCGCTGCTCCTTTATTGACTTTCCCTGTAGTCTATTTTCCCAGCCCGTTTTCGACAACTCTTTCTTCGTACCTCTACAATTGCCCTTGTTTAAGCTGAAGATACTGGTTGAGACCCGAGTTGCTCACCCCCAAACTGAATTTGAAATTTTACCATGTTGTGATCGCTTCCCTCGAGTGGATCCTTTACTCCGAGATCTCATATTAATCCTAACACATTCTTGGGTAGGTTCTGCAACGTATTCTTCTAAGAAACAATCCTTGATCCATTCGACAAATTCTTCTTCCGGCTACATTTGCCAATTTGATTTTTCCAGTCTATCTGCAGATTAAAATCACCCATGATAATTGCAGTGACCTTATTACACGCCTCCATTATTTCCTGATTAATATTTTGTCCGACAGAGAGGCAAGTCCTCGGGGCCTATAGACCACTCCCATCCGTGATTTATTTCCCTTGCTATTTCTTATTTCCGCCCAAATTGATTCTAAAACACAATCTATTACACCCATGTCATTACTCACAACTGCACTAATCCCTTCCTTTAATAACAAAGCTGCCCCACATCCTTTCCTTTTCTGATATTCTTCTGGAACGTCGAATATCCATGAACATTGACTTTCCAGCCCTGGTCATACTTCAACTACGTCTCTGTGACAACTATCAAGTCATATTCATTTGTTTCGACCTGTACCATCAGCTCATCTATCTTTTTACAAATGATACATGTATTCAGATAACGAGCCTTAAGTTCTGACATTTTACTATTTCTACCTACTCTGATTCTAATTTCTGCTGCACTATAATGCTTGCATTATTTGTCCCTTCCTGTCACATTCTGATTGATGTATGCCCCTTTTTACCTTGGTGCGATGCTGCAGTACACCTTGTAGATGGTACACAGTGCTGCCACTGTGCTTCGGTGGTGCAGGGAGTGAATGTTTGTGGATGGAGTGCAAATCAAGTGGGTTGCGCTGTCCTGGATAGTGTCGAGATTCTTGAGTGTTGGTGCAGCTGCACCCATCCAGGCAAGCAGAGATTATTCCATCATACCCCTGACTTGTGCCTTGTGGATGGTCTTTTGTGAGTTAGGCGGTGAGTTAGTCAGCGCAGGATTCCTAGCCTCTGACCTGCTCTTGTAGCCACGGCATTTATATAGTAACGCCAGTTCAATTTCTGGTCAATGGCAACCTCCAGTATGTTGATTTTGGGGGACTCAGAGATGGTAATGCCATTGAATGTCAAGTGGAGATGGTTAGAATCTCTCTTGTTGGAGATCGTCATTGCCTGGCACTTGTGTGGCACGAAAGTTACCTACCCTTTATCATCCCAAACCTGGATGTTTTCCAGGTCCTGCTGCTTTTCTACATGGACTGCTTCTGTGCCTGAGGAATCGCGAATGGTGATGACCATTTTGCAATTATTAACGATCATCCCCACTCCTGACCTTTCACAGAATCACAGAATCACAGAATAGCACTGTGCAGAAGAGGCCCTTCGGCCCATCGAGTCTGCACTGATGCATTAAAACACCTGACCTGTCTACCTAATCCCATTTGTCAGCACTTGGCCCATAGCCTTGAATATTATGACGTGCCAAGTGCTCGTCCAGCAACTTTTTAAAGTATGTGAGGCAACCTGCATCGACCACCCTCTGGGTAAATGCAGGGCATTCCAGACCGTCACCACCCTCTGGGTAAAAAAGTTCTTCTTCAAATCCCCCTTAAACCTCCCGCCCTTCACATTAAACTTGTGGCCCCTCGTAACTGACCCTTCAACTAAGGGGAACAGCTGCTCCTTATCCACCCTGTCCATGCCCCTCATAATCTTGTATACCTCGATCAGGTCATCCCTCAGTCTTCTCTGCTCCAGCGAAAACAACCCACGCCTATCCACCCTCTCCTCATAGCTTAAATGTTCCATCCCAAGCAACATCCTGGTGAATCGCCTCTGCACCCCTTCCAATGCAATCACATCCTTCCTATAATGTGGCCACCAGAATTGCACACAGTACTCCAGCTGTGGCCTTACCAAAGTTCTGTACAACTCCAACGTGACCTCCCTGCTTTTGTAATCTATGCCTCGATTGATTAAGGCAAGCCTTTTTCATCACCCTATTAACCTGCCCTTCTGCCTTCAGAGATCTATGGACAAACACGCCAAGAACCCTTTGTTCCTCGGAACTTCCCAGTGTCAGGCCATTCGTTGAATAATTCCGTGTCACATTACTCCTTCCAAAGTGTATCACCTCACACCTTTCAGCGTCAAATTCCATCTGCCACTTTTCTGCCCATTTGACCATCCCGTCTATATCTTCCTGTAACCTAAGACACTCCACCTCACTGTTAACCACTCGAGCAAACTTTGTGTCATCCGTGAACTTACTGATCCTACCCCCCACATAGTCATCTCTGTCGTTTATATAAATGACAAACAATTGGGGACCCAGCATAGATCCCTGTGGTACGCCACTGGACACTGGCCTCCAATCACCAGAACAGCCATCTCTCATCACTCTCTGTCTCCTACAGCTAATCCAATTTTGAATCCACCTTATCAAGTTACCTTGTATCCCATGTGCATTTGCTTTCTTGATAAGTCTTGATGGAGGGAAGGTCAGTGATGAAGCAGCTGAAGATAGTTAGGTCTAGGATACTACCAAGAGTCAGTCTTGCAGTGATGTCCTGGAGCAGAGATGATTCACCTCCAACAACTACAAACACCTTCCTTTGTGCAAGGTATGACTCCAATCAGTGGACTGTTCCCCCTCACCTTATTCCCATTGACTGCAGTTTTGCTGGGGCTCCTTGATGCTACAATCGGTCAAATGCTGCCTCACGGTCAAGGGCATTCACTCTCACATCACCTCTTGAGTTCAGGTCATTTGCCCATCTTTGAACCATGTCTATAATGAGGTCAGTAGCTGAGTGGCCCTGGCGGAACCCAAAGTGAGCAAACTGAGCAGGTTAATGCTAAACAAGTGCCGCTTGATAACACTGTCAACAGCACCTTCCATCAATATACAGATGATTTAGAGTAGACTGATTGGGCGGTGATTGGCAAGGTTGGATTTGTCCTGCTTTCTGTGCACCGGCGATACCAGAGAAATCTTCACATTTCCGGGAAGATGCCAATGTTGTAACTGTACTGGAACAGCTTGGCTAGGGCTGCAGCATGTTCTGGAGCGCAGGTAAATGTTCCTTTTGCTGCTTGGCCTATCCAAGCGAGGATCTGGGCTCTGGCAGGAGAGGGGATAAAATCTACTCAGCGATAGATTGTAAACGGAGACCTAATATGAACCGCTGGGGATGTCCATTGTGTACTTGCAACTAATGTGGAAGAAAAAATGTTCAACACTACTCAATGCCTTCTCTCGTTTAGCCAATGTTCTATCAATACTGCCTCTGCGGCTTTAGTCCCATGAGATTTAACTTTCCTAAGAAGTGGTACCTTATCTTCAGGAGCAGAGAGCAGTTGGACCTGTGTAAAAAAGCCGAGACCCGGTCGCAGATAAATTCAGCGCGAGGCTTGGGGCCTTCACTGAGCTTCAGGAGCGGAGAGCAGTTGGACCTCTTACAGCTCACCGGTATTTTGAAAAAAAAAACAACAGTGAGGTCACAGGGAAGTTGCAAGGTGATTGGTTGGTGAGTCACTGGTGTCAGGGAATAGCTTTAAATAGCAGGGTAAATATCTAAGGTAAGAAAGGTTTACAGTTTATTTCATACACAGTAAATTGCATTTTTATGGAGTTCTGTAGTACCGAGGACTAGGGCAGAATGGCCCTAGAGCAACTGATATTATTTGACATTAAGATCTTCTAAAAGGTTAATTTAAAGTCGTGGCAGGAGAGCTCAAAACAGTGGTGTGCTCCTCGTGCTCCTTGTCGGAAGTCGGGAACATTTCCAGTGCCCGGGACAGGCATGTCTGCAAGAAGTGTCTCCAACTGCAGGTCCAGGAAGCCCGGGTTTTGGAGCTGGAGTGGCAGGTGGGGATAACGTGGAGCATCCACGAGTCGGAGAGTGTCGTGGATAGCACGCAGGCTCAGACTCCATAGGCAGGAAGAGCATGGGTGACCACCAGGCAGAGCAAGAGGACTAGGCAGGCAGTTCAGGAATCTCCTTTGGCTATTCCCCTGCAAAACAGATATACTGCTTTGGAAACAGTTGGGGGAATGACCTCTCGAGGGAAAGCAGCAACAGCCCAATTTGTTGCACCACGGTTGGCTCTGCTGCATAGTGTGGTGTGGGAGGGGGGAGTAATAAGTGTGGAAATGCAATGGTTATAGGGGATTCAATTGTAAGGAGAATAGAAAGGCGTTTCTGTGGCCACAAAAGAGATTTCAGGATGGTAAGTTACCTCCCTGGTACTAGGGTCAAGGATGTCTCAGAGCGGTAGCAGAACATTCTGAGGGGGGCGGGTGAAGAGCCTGTGGTCGTGGTTCACATTGGTAAAATGGCATAGGTAAAAAAAAAAGGATGAGGTCCTAAAATTAGTATAAATGTGTGGTTGATGGTCGGCACAGACTCGGTGGGCCGAAGGGCCTGTTTCAGTGCTGTATCTCTAACTAACTAACGAAGTAACTAAAAGCAGAATACACGGAGCTAGGAAGTAAGTTGAAAAGTTGGACCTCAAAGGTAGTGATCTCAGAGACACATGCCAGTCAGAGTAGGAATAGTAGGATATATCAGATGAATGCATGGCTGAAGAAATTGTTTGGGCGGGAGGGTTACAGCTTCCTTGGATATTGGGGCCGGTTTTGCTGAAATGGGACCAGTACAAACTGGATGGGTTACACCTGGGCAGGAGCAGGACTGATGTCCAATGGGGACTATTGGCTCGAGTGATGGGGAGGGTTTAATCTAAAATGGAGGGCGAAACGGAACCTTTTCAAGGAGTCAGAGGAAGGGGATCAAAGACAAGAACAAAAGACAGTAAGAGGAATAAGAAAAGTGATATGCAGAGAAATCAAGGGCCAGAATCAAATAGGGCCACAGAGAAAAATAGTTGGAAGGGGACAAGTAATGTTAAAAATACAACCCTTAAGGCTTTGCGCTTTATTGCTCGGAGCATTCTCAATGAAGTGGATGAATTAATCGTGCAAATAGATGGACACGGGTATTATACAGTCGGGATTACGGAGATATGGCTGCAGGGTGACCAGGGATGGGAAATAAACATCCAGGGGTATTCAGTATTTAGGAAGGACAGACAAAAAGCAAAAGGTGTTAGAGTTGCATTGCTGTTTAAAGAGGAAATTAACGCAATAGTGAGGAAAGATATTAGCTCTGGCGATGTACAATTTGTATGGGTAGAGCTGTTAAACACTAATGGGCAAAAAACATTAGTGTGGGTTGTATATATACCCCCAAACTGTCGTGATGTTGTTGGGAATAGCATTAAACAGGAAATTAGAGATGTGTGCGATATAGGAGCATCTGTAATTATGGGTGAATTAATCTGCATATAGATTGGGCAAATGAAACTAGTCAAAATGGCATAGAGGCGGATTTCTTGGAGTGTATACGGGATGGTTTTCTGGGCCAATATGTTGTGGAACCCACTAGAGGACAGGCCACCCTAGACTGCTTATTGTGTATTGATAGAGGAATAATTGACAATCTAGTGGTGAAAGACCCTTGGGTATGAGTGACCATAATAAGTAGAATTCTTCATCAAGATGGATAGTGAGGTAGTTGATTCTGAGTCGAGGGTCCTGAATCTTCTATAAGGAAACTACGAAGGCAGGAGGCGCGAGTTGGATATGCCGGATTGGGAAACATTACTTAAAGGGATGACGGTGGATAGGCCATGTCAAACATTTAAGGAGCACATGGATGAATTGCAACAATTGTTTATCCCTGTCTGGTGCAAAAGTAAAACCGGAAAGGTAGCCAAACCATGGCTTACAAGGGAAATTAGACATCGCATTAGGTCCAAGGAAGAGGAATATAAATTCGCCAGAAAAAAAGAACAAACCTGAGGATTGGGAGCTGTTTAGAATTCAGCAAAGGAGGACCAAGGGATTGATTAAGAAGGGGGGGGGGGGGAAAGCACAAGAGCAAGCTAGCGGGGAACATAAAAATTGACTGTAAAAGTTTCTACAGTGATGTGAAGAGAAAAAGATTGGTGAAGATAAATGTAGGTCCCAAACAATCAGAAACAGGGGAATGTATTATGGTGAACAAAGAAATGTCTGACCAGCTAAATGCATACTTTGGTTCCGTCTTCACAAAGGAAGGCACAAGTATCATACCAGAAATGTTGGGGAGCATAGGGCTTAGTGAAATAGAGGAACTGAAGGAAATCAATATGAGTACAGAAATGGTGTTGGGACAATTGATGGGATTGAAGGCCAATAAATCCCCAGAGCCTGATGGTATGCATCCCAAGGTTCTTAAGGAAGTGGCCCTAGAAATAATGGATGCATTGGTGGTCATCTTCCTAGATTCTACAGACTCTGGAACAGTTCCTACAGATTGGATGGTAGCTAATGCAACCCCACTGGTTAAAAAGGGAGGTAGAGAGAATGCAAGGTGTTATGGACCAGTCAGCCTGACGTCGGTAGTAGGGAAAATTCCAGAGTATGTTGTCAAAGGTGTTATAGCAGAGCACTTAGAGGACAGTGGTAGAATCGGGGAGAGTCAGCATGGCTTTACGAAAGGGAAATCATGCTTGACAAACCTACTAGAATTCTTCGAGGACGTAAGTAGTACAGTTGATGAGGGGGAGCCAGTGGATGTGGTTTATTTGGTATTTCAGAAGGTTTTCGACAAAGTCCCACATAAGAGATTAGCGTGTAAAATTAAAGCTCCTGGGATTGGGGGTCGTGCAATGCGTTGGCTAGCAAAGTGGTTGGCAGGCAGGAAACAAAGAGTAGGGATAAATGGGCTATTTCTTCGAATGGCAGGCAGTGACCAGTGGGGTAGCTCGGTGCTAGGACCCCAGCTATTCACAATTTCTATTTATGATTTAGATGAGGGAACTGAATGTAATATCGCCAAATTTGCAGATGACACTAAACTGGGTTGGAGGGTGAGTTGTGAGGAGGATGTAAAGAGGCTTCACGGTGATTTGGATAAGTTGAGTGATTGGCCTAATGCATGTCAGATTCAGTACAAAGTGAATAAATGTGAGGTTATCCACTTTGATAGCAAAACCATGAGGAAGATTATTATCTGAACGGCTATCAACTGAGAGAGGAGAATATGCAGCGAGATCTGAGTGTTCCCGTACACCACTCACTGAATGTATGCATGCAGATGCAACAGGCGGTAAAAAAGGCAAATGGTATGTTGGCCTTCATAGCGAGAGGATTCGAGTACAGGAGCAGGGATGTCTTGCTGCAATTATGCAGGGCCTTGGTGAGGCCACACCTGGAATATGGTGTGCAGTTTTGGTCTCCTAATCTGATGAAGGATGTTCTTGCTGTCGAGGTTTACCAGACTGATTGCTGGTATGGCAGGGCTGACGTATGAGGAGAGTCTGAGTTGGTTAAGATTATGTTCGCTGGAGTTCAGAAGAGTGACGGAGAATTTCATAGAAACCTATAAAATTCTAATAGGACGTAACAGGGTAGATGCAGGAAGAATGTTCCCGATGTTGGGGGAAGTAAAGAACCAGACGTCATAGTCTAAGGATATGGGGTAAACCTTTCAGGACTGAGATAAGGAGAAATTTCTTCACCCAGACAGTAGTGATCCTGTGGAATTCGTTACCACAGAAAGCAGTTGAGTCCAAAACATTGTATGTTTTCAAGAAAGAGTTTGACATTGCTCTTGGGTTTAAAGGGATCAAAGGGTATGGGGCGAAAGTGGGAACACGTTACTGAGTTGGATGTTCGTCCATGATCATAATGAATGGCGGAGCAAGCTCGAAGGGCCGAATGGCCTACTCCTGCTCCTGTTTTTTTCATTTTTCTATGTTTCTGTTTACTTAGTCAAAAAGCTTTTTGCAGCAGCTGGCATTGGCTGCAACCGACATTTATTGTTCATTTTTAAGTTTTCCATCATCCTTTCTTTGGATGAGTCAATTGTAATCGAATTTTCCTTTGTGGGCGTTCAACTTGTGTAGCAGTTAATTGGAAATGACCCTCTGCTTTTAAACAGAAATTTCAACAAGCAGAGAAATCTCGCAATACCTCACTCCTGCAACCAGACAGAACTTGACATCCGAGAAAATGCAGCAGGATTCCATGAGCCTGTAACTCTACTTGACTTAAAGCGACTTACCACTTTTACTCGCTTACCAGTCTCTTTGTGTGTGTTTGTGTGCGTGTGTCTCCAAGTGAATATGTGAGTATGTGCAGTTGCGACAATTTTGTGAAAAGGCATATTGTTCACTAAATAATGAACCTTCAGTTTTCAATGTGAAAGAAAATCTGTCACTGTCTGTTAATTTGACAAGCTTCTGTTCAGAGCATTTGGTGCTCTCTTTTATCCATTTTGCATTTTCACAATCCAAGGACTGCGATCTGCAGATTTACGTTACTGCACTGTTCTGGGCTGCTTTCAAACGTCACTGTCTTCAGAGTCTTTAATCTTAACTGCTGTTTACACAAGACATGGGTTTAATAGTTCAGGTTCTGGCACATTGAGAATTCTTACCTCTCGGGTGATAGTGGTTGAAAAAAATATTTTAGCCCCTTTGAGGCTTCGGTGTACTCCCCTTGCAATTTCTGCTACTTGAGTTGTGAAAGTGGCTGGGTTCAGTTAGCTCTTGATTTAATACCTAGCCCTTTGTTTTTTCGGTGGGCGCATCTACACTGACCCCATTTTTATTATTTGGCGACTTTTATATGCGTTGTTGACTTTAGCGTAATTTATAATCCATTTTACTTTTACTTCAGGGATGTTATTTCCCCGAATCTGTCGAATTTCTTCTGTGACACTACTGCTTACAAGGGATTGTCCAGCGTCCTCCACATACACTGTTCCCCTCAGGTCTTCGTGGACTGTCCTGGACCCTTTGTGTGCAATGATGTGTTTCCTGCCAATCATTACCCAGTAGTAGGTCGACCCCATGCATTGGTAGGCTCGGAATGATACCCGACTGTCACTAACCCGGCAACCAACTTACTCTGTAGATAATCCGTAACTAAGGAAAACTTCATGAATTTGCAGGTAAGCCCTTTTACCAATACAATGCTATTTTTTCTGGTTTCAGGTGACATTTTAGTAACCTTGTCTGCCAGTAGTGTTTGAAAACAACTGGCATCCCTGAGGATGTTCCATTTTTTGCCTTGTGCCTGCATATAAAATGAGTAATTTTTATTTTTTTGTTGAACAGGTCGGGTATGTGTTCTGCTCTTGGGTTATATTAAAACACCTGCTTATTACTTTCATTGTCACGGACACTGGTGTTACTGCATCTTCCCCACTGATTTTTTTCGGAACACCAACAATGTGCCATGACATGCCCTGATTTCCCACACTGAAAACATATAGGCGTGACCTTACTGTTTATCTCCTAGTTTCATTCTTCTAAAAATTGGAGCCTTCCCTACTCTTATTTTTAAACTGCTCTCTCCCGATATCCTCTGCTGCTATGAGTCTGCTGGTGGTTCCAGCTCTATTTTTAAACTCCTCACTCTCAATGTCTTCTGCTGCTGTGTCGCTACTGGTGGTTCCCGCACACTTATTAACCTCTTCTCTTCCGCTGTGCTCCTTAAAGCTCCTCTCTGTCTAGGTGCTCTGTTTCTGAGTCTCTGCTGGTGATTCCCGCACATTTTAGAAACTTCTCTCTGACTGTCTGTTCTGCTGTTGCCTCCCTGCTAGTATTTCCCAGACGCTTTTTAAAGTGCTCTCTCTCTCTCTATTTGCTCTGCTGCTTTCTTTCTCATTGTGGCTCTGCACACTTTTTAAGCTCTTCTCTCCCGATGTGTACTGCCACTGTATGTCCCGCAAGGATCTGCGTCGGGGCCTCAACTATTCAATGAATTCTTTAATGACTTAAATGATGGGAGAGAAAGCATCATAGCATTTGTTGGGCTTCTCATTGATTGTTCTGGGGGTGCGCAGTGGGGTGGGTATGGGGGATGGGACTAGATGCCCACATGCATTAAAAGGAATGTAAGAACATCTGAAATAGTAGCTGGACTAGGCCACTGGACCCTTCAAACCTGCTCCACCATTCAATAAGATCATGGCTGATCTGATTATTGCCTTAATTCCACTTTACTGTCTGCCTGAATTAACTCTTGTCTCTCTTGTCGATCAAAAGTCTAACTTAGCCTTGAATATACGCAATGTTCCAGCCTCCATTACTCTCTGATGTGGACAAGTCCAAAGAGAAGCGACCCTCTGTGGGAAGAAATTCCTCCTTGTCTCAATCTTAAATTGGAGACAACTTATTCTGAAACTGTGCCCCATCGTTCAGGATTACCCCACGTGTGGTAACATCCTCTCAGCATCGACACTGTCAAAGCACTTCATAATCTTATATGTTTCAATGCGATCACTTCTCATTCCAGTAAACTCCAATGAGCATAGTCACAGCCTGCTCAACCTTTCTTCGCAAGTCAACCCCTTCATCCCGGGAATCAGCATGGTGAACTTTCTCTGAACTGTCTCAAATGCAATTATACACAGCCTTAAGCAAAGAGACCAAAACTGTACAGAGCACTCTAGATGCCGACTCACCAACGCAATCGGAATAAGTCTTCCCTATGTTTAAACTCCAGCCCTCTTGCAATAAAGGCTAACATTCTATTTGCCTTCCTAATTCCCTGTTGTATCTGAATGCTAACTGTTTCTCATTTATGTACAAACGCAGCCAGATTCCTCTGCACCACAGACTCTCTCCATTTAAATACAATTCTGCTTTAGATTTAGAGATACAGCACTGAAACAGGCCCTTCGGCCCAGCGAGTCTGTGCCGACCATTAGCCACCCATTTGTACTAATCCTACACTAATCCCATATTCCTACCACATCCTTACCTGTCCCTATATTCCCCTACCACCTACCTATACTAGGGGCAATTTATAATGGCCAATTTACCGAGTAACCTGCAAGTCTTTTGGCTGTGGGAGGAAACCGGAGCACCCAGAGGAAACCCACGCAGACACAGAGAGAACTTGCAAACTCCACACAGGCAGTATCCAGAATTGAACTCGGGTCGCTGGAGCTGCGAGGCTGCGGAACTAACCACTGCTCCACGGTGCCGCCCTTGGTCTTCTTCCAACTAAACTGAACAACCTTAAATATTCCCACATTATACTCTATCTGCCATTTTTGTTTACAATCACAAATCCTATCTGTATCCCTTTTCAGACACTTTGTGTCCTCCTCACAACTTGTTTTCCCAACTATGTTTGCATTATCCACAAACCTGGCTACAATACACTCGGTCTCGACCTCCATGTTATTAACATAGATGTTGAATAGATAATTTTGGCTGGCGTTTTTGCTGGGACATTTGGCCTTGTTGCCAACACTAGTTAACAAGCCATCAGTGGGCTTATGCCAGCTGGGCAGTGGGTAAATTTGACAGACACTGCAAACGTGCTATGAAGGTGTCAGGGCATATTCAGAGAGTGGTTAGCAAAGCATAGGGAATCTTGGGCTTAATAAATAGAGGCTGAGTTTAGTTTAGCGATACAGCACTGAAACAGGCCCTTCGGCCCACCGAGTCTGTGCCGACCATCAACCACCCATTTCTACTAATCCTACAATAATTCCATATTCCTACCACATCCCCACCTGTCCCTATATTTCCCTACCGCCGACCTATACGAGGGGCAATTTATAACAGACAATTTACCTATCAACCTGCAAGTCTTTGGCATGTGGGAGGAAACCGGAGCACCCGGAAGAAACCCACGCAGACACAGGGAGAACTTGCAAACTCCACACAGGGAGGATATGCTGAACCTTTATAATGATCAGGTTTGGTCCCAACTGGAGTATTACATCCAGTTCCGGTAGCCACATTTTGGGAAGGATGAGAGGGGCCTTGAGAGGTTACATAGGAGATTTACCAGAATTGTTCCAAACAGGAGGCATTTTATGAAGAAGTTTCAGTTGCAGGAGCTGGGTTGTTCTCTTTGGAACAAAAGAGATTCAGAGGACGATTTGATAAAAGGGTACAAGATTCTGACTGCTTTAGATAAGGTCGAAAAAGAAATGATATTCCCATTAGCTGATGGCAAAAGGACGAGGAAACGTAGATTGAAGGTTGTGGCATGAGATGCAGTAGGGACGTGAGGAAGAACTTTTAACAAAGCGAGCGATAATCACGTGGACCTCGCTGCCTATGAGGGTGGTGGAAGCAGAGGCTATCCATGATTTCCAAAATTGGATGGAAACTTGAGGGAAACAAACCAACAGGGATAGAGGAATCAAACAGTGGAGATGGGACTGACTGGAGTACTCTGCGGAGTGCTGGCATGATGTCGATGGGCCAAATGGCTTCCTTCGCTGCTGGAAAGGACTATATTCATGGAACAAAGTATTTTTCATTTGTTCATCTGATGTGGGCATCGCTGCTGAGGCCAGCATGTATTTCCCATCCCTAATTGCCCTTGAGGAGGTGGTGGTGAGCTGCATTCTTGAACCGTTGCAGTCCCTGTGAGGCAGGCACACCAAAAGTGCTATTAGGAAGGGAGTTCCAGGATTTTGACCCAGGGGCAGTGAAGCAACTGCGATCTCGTTCCAAGTCAGTATGGTGAGTGGATTGGAAGGGAACTTGGAGGTAGTGGTTGTGCTCCCACTCAAGAAACTCGACACCATGCAGGACAAAGCAGCCCGCTTGATTGTCACACCATTCACAAACAGTCACTCTCTCCACCGCCGACGCACAGTGGAAGCAGTGTGTACCATCCACAACATGTACTGCTGCAACTCCTTAGACATCATCTTACAATCCCGTGACTTTAAACACCGAGAAGGGCAAGGGCAGCAGATGCATGGGGGAATATCACCAACTTCAATTTCACCTCCAATTATATTGCCGTTTCTTCACTGCCAATGGATCAACATTCTGCAACTTCTTTCCTAACAGCACTGTGTGTACCTAGCCCACATGAAATACAGTAGCAGCAGGCAGCTCACCAAAACGATTGCAAGGGCCATTACCAATGTGCAATAAATGCTGGCGTTGTGAAGGACACCTACATCCAATGAACGAAAAAAACATGAATCAACTCTCGGACGGGTGTCACACACCCTCAGCCTGATGCAATTCCCGATGTACTGTCAATCTTACTGGGCTTCACTGCCCCGCTCATGCTCAGCCGCCGCACCACCGGCCCCAAGCCCACGCCGTCCTGCTGATTCAACGCTCCCTCAATGATTGGGACAAGGAATGAGACAAGCAGAGGAGGTTGTGCTCACGCAAAGGCTTTTATTGTCTTTCACGGTGCAGTGGCGCTCCAGTGATCAGCGGTCGGGGGGTCCACATGACTAAACGGGTGGGGGCGGAGGTGGGGTGCTGCAAATCAAGGATTCATGTGTTGAAGACAGCGAGAGCCTGGGCGGTCAGGATGCATCAGTTCTTTGCTCCGACAGCACTGTAGCCTGCTATGGTACTTGGCATCAAGTACGACATCTTCACTTTGACAAGCACCTCTGCAGCACAACATTCACCATCAGACAGGTGTAGGTATCCCCTGCAAGAGAACAGAGATAATCCATTTAGTGATCGATGTGTTGACAGAAGGGGTTATTAATTGCATGTTAAGCGCATTTAATAATAAACAAGCAGTTGAGAAATAACTGGGGATTCCGTTGATCCTCTATACATCAGAACAGACTGAAACTCTGGCTGCTGGATTAGGAGGTACATGCATGCATTGTGCATCTCTGTCAATAAACAAAATTGTGTAACAATTGCTTTCCAGTTCAATCCTTCGCGGGGTGGGGGTGGGGGTGGGGGCGCGGTGGGTGAACACAGGCACAA
Organism: Heterodontus francisci; assembly: GCF_036365525.1. Lineage (NCBI taxonomy): Eukaryota > Metazoa > Chordata > Chondrichthyes > Heterodontiformes > Heterodontidae > Heterodontus > Heterodontus francisci. The sequence continues at coordinate 1,503,896 of NW_027141699.1, forward strand.
GACAGCCATCTCTCTGCAAGAACAACTCACACAGTCCCACTTCTCAGGACTTTTTTCCATAGCCCTGCATTTTTTTAAATGCTAGCTATGAAGAGAGGTTTAGTAGATTAGGATTATTTTCATTAGAAAGACGGAGGTTGAGGGGGGACCTGATTGAGGTGTGCAAAATCATGAGAGGTATAGACAGGGTGGATAGCAAGAAGCTTTTTCCCAGAGTGGGGGATTAAATTACTAGGGGTCACGAGTTCAAAGTGAGAGGGGAAAAGTTTCGGGGGGGATATGCGTGGAAAGTTATTTACGCAGAGGTTGGTGGGTGCCTGGAATGCGTTGCCAGCGGAGGTGGTAGATGCGGGCACGATAGCATCTTTTAAGATGTATCGAGACAGATACATGAATGGGCAGGAAGCAAAGAGATGCAGACCCTTAGAAAATAGGTGACAGGTTTAGATAGAGGATCTGTATCGGCGCAGGCTTGGAGGGCCGAAGGGCCTGTTCCTGTGCTGTAATGTTCTTTGTTCTTTGTTATTTAGATTGTTATCCAATTCCCTTTTGAAAGCCATGATCGAATCTGCCTTCACCACACTCTCAGGCATTGCATTCTGGATCCTAACAACTCGATGTATAAAAACGTTTATCCTCGTGTTGCTGTTGCTTCTGCTGTCAATCACCTTAAATCAGTGCCCTCTGGTTCTCGACCCGGCTACCGATGGGAACAGTTTCTCCCTGCCTGCTGTGTCAAGACCCCTCCTGATTTTGAACACCTCCGACAATCTCTCTCAACTATTTCTTCCCCAAAGAGAACAACCCCACATTCTCCAATGTATCCATATAACTGAAGTCCCTCATCCGGGAAACCACTCTTGTAAATCTTTTCTCCACCCTCTCTGAAACCTTCAAATCCTTTCGAATGTGCGTTGACTAGAATTGGATGCAATACTCCACGTGTGGCCGAATCAGTGCTTTATGAAGGTTCACATAACTTCCTAGATTTGCACTCTATGGCACTGTTTATAAAGCCCAGGATCCTATATGCTTTAGTAACCTCTTTCTCGACTTACCCGGCCACATTCAATAATTTGTGCACATATGCCCCCAGGTCGGTCTGCTCCTGCATCCTCTTTCGAATTGTATCCTGCATTTTCTATTGCCTTTCCTCATTCCTCCAAGCAAAATGAATCACCTCACGCTTTTCTGCATGAAATTTCATCTGCCATGTGCCCACCCATTCCATCAGCCTGTCTATGCCCTCTTGAAGTGTATCACTATCCACCTCAATCGTAACGGAGGGGCTCAGAAAAGTTGAACAAAGTATTAAAAATGAACAACTGCACATAAATAAGCCAATCATACCAAGAGGTCACTTGCGACATGGTACTCCACACGATGGCTTCTAAAGAGCATAGGAACAGAAGAACATGAGGACATTTACCCCCACAAAGGGCTGTGAATTGTTGGAATTCTCTACAACAGACGCTTGTGGGTGTTCTATATATATATATAAGAATGAGATTAATAGACTTTTGATTTGTCAGGAAATCGATCAATTTGGGGAGTGAACTGGAAAGTGGAGTTGATACAGGTCTGCCATGAAGAGAGGAGCAGGCCGGACGGGCCGAATGGTCTACTCCTGCCCCTAATTTATATGTTCTTATGTATTCCTTGATTCCTTTCTCCTTCATGTTTATTCAGCCTCTCCTTAAATGCAAAGACTCTAATCACCACAACCGACTCCCTTGATAAAGACGTTTCCCCGGAATTGCCGATTGGATTGACAAGTATCTTGCACTGCTGGACTCTTATTTTGCACTTCTTCACCAGTGAAAACATTTCTTTCGGTATCCTCGCTATCAAAACCCAACAATTACTGACACGCCTTTCCTCTCTGTCAATCTGGCGGCACACTGAGCCCAAAGTGCTTTATTCCCATGATATGGGCAGCAATTTGTCAGGGGCAGCAGGACCTGCATAATCAAATGGAGCTTGAATTAATGTGTGCTTATGTCAGAGCTACGGACGGGCCTCGCAGTAGTACATATCCATGGATTGTGCATGGTCTGCACTTGAAGCACCTAAAATTCCACAAACAACCCCAATCGAAATCGAGCTCATTTGTCTTACACAGGCCATCTGTGCAGTACCCGCCAATGTTGTCAAATCCGAAAATCTTACCTGTAACCCAGTAAGGAACATGCCCTTATTCAGTGTTTCAGTCACATGGAGGTGATAGACAGCATGGTATTGCACGAGATTGCATTTCTTCCTCATGTGTTTATCCAGCTTCCCCTTGAATTCATTGATACTCTGCACCTCAACCTCTCCCTGCGGTAACGAGATCAACACTTACTGAGTAAATAAATGCCTTATATTTACGGCCTACTACCCCAGTTCCGGTCTCACCCGCAAGTGAAAACACCTTCCCTACATCTGCCCTATCACAGACATATGTATCTTATGCAAAACCAACACTGAATTAACATATCACGCTTCACACAGTGAATTGTCCCAAGATGCTTTGGATGACAGCACTGTCAGAGGGTCAGTACTGAGGGAGCGCCGCACTGTCGGAGTGTTAGAGCTGAGGGAGTGCCACACTCTCGGAAGGTCAGCAGAGGAGGAACGCCGTACTTTCAGATTGTCAGTACTGAGGGAGTCCTGCACTGTGGGCAGGTCTGTGCTGAGGGAGTGCCGCATTATCAGAGGGTCAGTACTGAGGGACCGCCACACTGCCAGAAGGCCAGAACTGAGGAAGCAATGCACTGTGGGATGTTCAGCAGGTATTGAGTGCCTACTGTCAGAGGGTTAGCACCGAGGGAGCACCGAACTGTCGGAGGGTCAGTCGTGGGAGATCTGCGCACTGTCATAAGGATAGTAGTGGGGGAGCAGCGCACTGCCGAAGGGTCAGTGCTGATGGAGTACTGCATTGTGAATGGTGCATAGTGGGAGAGCGCCCTGCTCTCAGATGGTCTGAAGGAGTACTGTACTGTTGGAGTGTGTGCCGCACTATTGGAGGTGAGTCGTGGGGGTGCGGTGCAATGTTTAAGTGTCAATGCTCGGGAGCACCGCTCTGTGAACTTTCAGTAGTGGGGGAGCGCCGCGCTGTCAAATGTTCAGGTCTGAAGGAGTGCTGTACTGTCGGTGGGTCAGTACTAATGGTGCGCCGCTTTGGGGGAAGGTCAGAACTGGGAGAGCATTGCACTGTCGGAGATCATTACTGAGGGAGCGCTGCAAGGTCGGAGGGTTAGTACTGAGGAAGCACCACACTGTCAGAGGGACAATTTGTGAGGGAGTGCTGCATTGCCGGGTGGTCAGTACTGAGGGAGCGCAACACTATCAGTGGGTCACTGCAGCGGGAATGCCGCACTGTTAGAGGGACAGTACTGAGGAAGTTCTGCACTGCGAGAGGTTCAGTACTGAGGGAGCGCCACACTGCCAGAAGGCCAGTACTGAGGAAGCAACGCACTGTGGGCGGTTCAGCAGTGATTGAGTGCCCGAAATGTCGGAGGGTCAATAGTGGGGGAGCAGCGCACTGTTGAAGGGTCAGTGATGAGGGAGTACTGCACTGTGGACGGTCCATCGTGGGGGGAGCGCCCAGCTAATTCACAGAGAAGACTAGGAGGGCGGAGTTCCAGACCTGTAAGTATAAAAAACTTACCTCGGGGATTCGCGGCCGACATTCACAGAGAAGACGCAGAGGGCGGAGTTCCGGAAATGGGAAATTAAAAAAACTTAGCTCTGGTAAAAAAAAATGAAAAGTGACGTCACAGGAAAGCTGTGACCTGATTGGCTGTTAGGGAATTCGTACTGAATTTGAAAATAAAACATTGATAAAAATTGATTAACACCCTAATGAACTAATTTATGAGTAGAGTAACTAAACCAGAGGGAGGAGATTACTGCATTTCGTGAGCATTTATTATTTATAGCAGGAATCGAGCATTAGGGACCATAGAGTTAGTTATAACAACTTCGCAAGGATTTAATAAGTATTTATTTTTATTTATTAATTATTGCTAGAAATGTCAGTTAGAGGAGGGAAGTGCTTCCCCTGTGAGATGTGGGAGGTCCCAGACGCTTCCAGCGTTCTGGACATCTACATCTGCAGGAAGTGTACCCAGTTGCAGCTCCTCACAGACTGCATGGATCGGTTGGAGTGGCAACTGGATGCACTGAGGAGCATGCAGGTGGCAGAGAGTGTCATAGACAGGAGTTTTAGAGAAGTGGTTACACCCAAGGTGCAGGCAGATAGATGGGTGACCGCTGGAAGGGGCAGGCAGCAAGTGCAGGAATCCCCTGTGGCTATCCGCCTCTCGAACAAGTGTACCATTTTGGATACTGTTGGGGGGATGGCCTATCAGGGGAAAACAGCAGCAGCCAGAGCAGTAGCACCACGGCTGGCACTGTTGTTAAGCAGGGAGGGACAAAGCGCAGAAGAGCAATAGGTATAGGGGACTCTATAGTCAGGGGCACAGATAGGCGCTTCTGTGGATGTGAAAGAGACTCCAGGTTGGTATGTTCCCTCCCTGGTGCCAGGGTCAAGGATGTCTCTGAACGGACAGGGGGCATTCTGAAGGGGGAGGGTAAACAGCCAGAGGTTGTGGTACACATCGGTACCAACGACATAGGCAGGAAGAGTGATGAGGTCCTGCAGGGGGAGTTTAGGGAGTTAGGTAGAAAGGTAAAAGTCAGGACCTCCAGGTTTTTAATCCTGCGATTTCTCCCTGTGCCACTTGCCAGCGAGGTCAGAAATAGGAAGATAGTGCAGCTAAACACGTGGCTGAACAGCTGGTGTAGATGGGAGGGTTTTAGAAATCTGGACCATTGGGATCTCTTCAGGGACAGATGGAACCTGTACAAGAAGGACGGGTTGCATCTAAACTGGAGGGGCACAAGTATTCTGGCTGCGAGGTTTGCTAGCGTCATTCGGGAGGTTTTAAACTATTGTGGCAGGCGAGTTGGAACCAGAGCAGTAGGACAGCAAGTGAAATAAATGAGGGGGAACCAGTAAATAAGGCCAGTAAGAGTAAGAGGAAGAGCAGGCAGGGAGATGGTGGTCTGAAGTGCATTTGTTTCAATGCGAGAAGTATAACAGGTAAGGCAGATGAACCTAGAGCTTGGATTAGTACTTGGAACTATGATGTAGCTGCTATTACAGAGACTTGGTTGAGGGAAGGACAAGATTGGCAGCTAAATGTTCCAGGATTTAGAAGCTTCAGGCGGGATAGAGGGGGTTGTAAAAGGGTTGGGGGAGTTGCATTACTGGTTAAGGAGAATTTCACAGCTGTACCGCGGGAGGACACCTTGGAGGGGTCATCCAGCGAGGCAAGATGGATGGAGCTCAGGAATAGGAAGGGTGCAGTCACGATGTTGGGGGTTTACTACAGGCATCCCAACAGCCAGCGGGAGGTAGAGGAGCAGATATGTAGACAGATTTTGGAAAGATGTAAAGGTAACAGGGTTGTGGTGGTGGGTGATTTTAACTTCCCCGATATTGACTGGGACTCACTTAGTGCTGGGGGCGTGGATGGGGCAGAATTTGTAAGGAGCATCCAGGAGGGCTTCTTGAAACAATACGTAGATAGTCCAACTAAGGAGGGGGCCGTACTGGAACTGGTATTGGGGAATGAGCCTGGCCAGGCGGTCGAAGTTTCAGTACGGAAGCATTTCGGGAACAGTGACCATAATTCCATAAGTTTTGAGGTACTTGTGGATAAGGATAAGAGTAGTCCTCGGGTGAAGGTGCTAAATTGGGGGAAGGCTAATTTAACAATATTAGGCAGGAACTGACGAATTTAGATTGGGGGCGGCTGTTTGAGGGTAAATCAACATCTGACATGTGGGAGTGTTTCAAACGTCAGTTGATTAGAATCCACAGTCAGCATGTTCCTGTGAGGAAGAAGTATAAGTCTGGCAAGTTTCGGGAACGTTGGATAACGTGGCATATTGTGAGCCGCGTCAAAAAGAAAAAGGATGCATTCATAAGGGCTGGAAGGCTAGGAACAGACGAATCCTTTGAGGAATATAAAGACAGTAGGAAGTAACTTAAGCAAGGAGTTAGGAGGGCTAAAAGGGGTTATGAGAAGTCATTGGCAAACAGGATTAAGGAAAATCCCAAGGCTTTTTATACATATATAAAGAGCAAGAGTGTAACCGGGGAAAGGGTTGGCCCACTCAAGGACAGAGAAGGGAAGATATGTGTGGAGCCAGAGTAAAGGGACAAGGTTTTAAATTATTACTTTGCATTAGTATTCACCAACGAGAAGAACTTGGTGGATGATGAGCATAGGGAAGGGAGTGTAGATGGTCTCAGTCATCTCATTATCAAAAAGGAGGAGGTGTTGGTGTCTTGATAGAGAAGCCCCCAGGGCCTGATGGGATGTACCCCAGACGACTGAGGGAGGCAAGGGAAGAAATTCCTGGGGCCTTGACAGAAATCTTTGCATCCTCATTGGCTGCAGGTGAGGTCCCAGAGGACTGGACAACAGCTAATGTTGTTCCTTTGTTTAAGAAGGGTAGCAAGGATAATCCAGGAAATTGCAGGCCGGTGAGCCTTCCGTCAGTGGTATGGCAATTATTCGAGAGGATTCTTCGGGACAGGATTTACTCCCATTTGGAAACATATGGACTTATTAGCGAGAGGCAGCATGGTTTTGTGAAGGGGAGGTCGTGTCTCACTAAATTGATTTAGTTTTCTGAGGAAGTGACGAAGATGATTGATCAAGTAAGGGCAGTGGATGTTGTCTATATGGACTTCAGTAAAGCCTTTGACAACATCCCTCATGGCAGACTGATACAAAAGGTGAAGTAACACGGGATCAGAGGGGAGCTGGCTAGATGGATACAGAACTGGCTGGGTCACAGAAGACAGAGGGTAGCTGTGGAAGGGTGCTTTTCTGAATGGAGGGATGTGACTAGTGGTGTTCCGCAGGGATCAGTGCTGGTACCTTTGCTGTTTGCAGTATAGATAAATGATTTGGAGGAAAATGTAGTTGGTCTGATTAGTAAGTTTGCGGACGAAACAAAGGTTGGTGGAGTTGCGGACAGTGATGAGGATTGTCAGAGGATACAGCAGGATATAAATCGGTTGGAGATTTGGGTGGAGAAATGGCAGATGGAGTTGAATCCGGACAAATGTGAGGTAATGTATTTTGGAAGGTCTAATGCGGGTGGGAAGTATACAGGCAATGGAAGAACCCTTAGGAGGATTGACAGGCAGAGACATCTGGGCGTACAGGTCCACAGGTCACTGAAAGTGGCAACGAAGGTGGATAAGGCAGTCAAGATGGCATACGGCCTGCTTGCCTTCATCGGTCGGGGCACAGAGTATAAAAATTGGCAAGTCATGCTGCAGCTGAACAGAACTTTAGTTAGGCCACACTACCAGACGGACGTGGAGCATTTGGAGAGGGTACAGAAGAGGTTCACCAGGATGTTGAATAAACTCGGATTGTTTTCACTGGAACGACGGAGGTGGAGGAGCGACATGATAGAGGTTTACAAAGTTATAAGTGGCATGGACAGAGTGGATAGTCAGAAGCTTTTTCCCACGGTGTAAGAGCCAGTTACTAGGGGACATAGGTTTAAGGTGAGATGGGAAAACTTTAGAGGGGATGTGCGAGGCAAGTTTTTACACAGAAGGTGGTGACTGCCTGGAACTTGTTGCCGGGGGAGCTGGTGGAAGCAGGTACCATACAGACGTTTAAGAGGCATCTTGACAAATACATCAATAGGACGGGAATAGAGAGATGCAGACCCTGGTAGTGCAGAAGGTTTTAGTTTAGGCAGGCATCAAGATCGGTGAAGGCTTGGAGGGCCGAATGGCCTGTTCCTGTGCTCTACTGTTCTTCGTTCTTTGTTATCTCAGATGGTCAGTTCTGAAGGAGTACTGTACTGCTGGAAGATCAGTGCTGAGGGTGTGCCGGAGTATCAGATGGTCAGTCGTGGGGGTGCGGTGGAATGTTGAAGAGTCAGTAGTGGGGGAGCGCCGCGCTGTCGTAGGGTCAGTTATGACGGAGTGCTGTACTCTCGGTTTGCCAGTACTAAGGGACCGCCGCTTTAGGTAAAGGTCAGAACTGGGGGAGCACTGGAATTTCTGAAGTCATTACTGATTGAGCGCTGCACTGTCGGAGGGTTAGAATTTATGCAAACGTACCTTTTTGTTTCGGCAGTTTCTTTTTGCAGCGGCGACAGGGAGAGCGAGGTGGCAGCTGGGTAAGTGAGTTTACAACTAAAATAAACTTACCTTTTTGTTTCGGCAGTTTTTTTTTGCAGCGGCGACAGGGAGGGCGAGCTGGCAGCTGGGTAATTGAGTTTACAACTGATATAAACTTACCTTTTGTTTCGGCAGTTTCTTCTTGCAGCGGCGACAGGGAGAGCGAGGTGGCAGCTGGGTAAGTGAGATAACAACTTATATAAACTTACCTTTTTGTTTCGGCAGTTTCTTTTTGCAGCGGCAACAGGGAGAGCGTGGTGGCAGCTGGGTAAGTGAGTTTACAACTTATATAAACTTACCTTTTTGTTTCGGCAGTTTCTTTTTGCAGCGGCGACAGGGAGAGCGAGGTGGCAGCTGGGTAAGTGAGTTTACAACTGATATAAACTTACCTTTTTGTTTCGGCAGTTTCTTTTTGCAGCGGCGACAGGGAGAGCGTGGTGGCAGCTGGGTAAGTAATTCCTATATATTTGGGCTGCGGCTGAACCCGAGACACTACACCTGTTGTGTCTCCCACCCGCCCTCCTCCTGTAACCAAAAAAAAAGTACTCGGTGGGGTACAGATAAGGTAAGGCTTATTCTATTTCATTTTTTTTGTGTGATTGGTAAACATTTTTCGTTCCTTTTTCATTTATCTAAGTTGAAACTAAGTTCAGCTTATAATTAAAAATGGCAGGAGATCTCAGACCCGTTTTATGCTCCTCTTGCTCAATGTGGGAACTCAGGGACACAGCTGATGTCCCTGACTCATTCACGTGCTGGAGGTATGTCCAGCTGCAGCTCTTGTTAGACCACGTGACGGCTCCGGTGCTGCGGATGGACGCATTTTGGACCATCCGCGATGCTGAGGAGGTCGTGGATAGCACGTTTAGCGAAATTGGTCACACCATAGATTGGGATTGCTGAGGGAGAAAGGAAATGGGTGACCAAAAGGCAGAGAAAGAGCAGGAAGGCAGCGCAGGAGTCCCCTGCGGTCATCTCCCTCCAAAACAGGTATACCGTTTTGGATACTGTTGAAGGAGATGGCTCACCAGGGGAAGGCAGCAGTAGCCAGGTCCATGGCACCGTGGCTGGCTCTGCTGTTCAGAAGGGCGGGAAAAAGAGTGGAAGGGCTTTTGTCATAGGGAATTCGATTGCAAGGGGAGTAGATGGGTGGTTCTGCCGTCGAAAACGAGACTCCCGAATGGTATGTTGCCTCCCAGGTGCACGGGTCAGGGATGTCTCAGATCGGCTGCAGAACATTCTGAAGGGGGAGGGTGAACAGCCAGTTGTCGTTGTGCACGTAGGCACCAATGATAGAGGTAAAAACGGGATGAGGTACTCCAAGCAGATTTGAGGGAGTTAGGAGCCAAGTTAAAAAGTAGGACCTCAGAGGTAGTAATCTCAGGATTGCTACCAGTGCCACGTGATAGACAGAGTAGAAATGAAAGAATGGTCAGGATGACTGCATGGCTTGAGAGATGGTGCAGGAGGGAGGGGTTCAGATTATTGGGACATTGGGACCGGTTCTGGGGGAGGTGGGACTATTATAAATTGGACGGTCTACACCTGGGCCGGACTGGAACCAATGTCTTTGGGGGTGCTTTTGCTAACGCTGTAGGGGAGGGTTTAAACTAATGTGGCAGGGGGATGGGAACCAAATGAGGAGATCAGTGGACAGTAAGGAGGTAGCAACTAAAGCCTTTAAGGAACTATATAATGAAGTCAGCGTGACTATGGGAAAGAGTAGACAGGGAGCAGATGATGAACGCAAAGGGACTGGTGGTCTGAGGTGTTTTAATGCAAGAAGTGTAGTAGGTAAGGCAGATGAACTTAGGGCTTGGATTAGTACCTGGGAGGATGATGCTATTGCTATTACTGAGAGTTGGTTGAGGGAAGGGCACGATTGGCAACTAAATATCCCAGGATATCGATGCTTCAGGCGGGATAGAGAGGGAGGTAAAAGGGGTGGAGGAGTTGCATTACTGGTCAAAGAGGATATCACAGCTGTGCTGAAGGAGGGCACTGTGGAGGACTCGAGCAGTGAGGCAATATGGGCAGAACTCAGTCAAAGGAAGGATGTGGTAACAATGTTGGGGCTGTACTACAGGCCTTTCAACAGCGAGCGTGAGATATAGGTACAAATATGTAAACAGATTATGGAAAAATGTAGGAGCAACAGGGTGGAGGTGATAGGAGATTTTAATTTTCCCAACATTGACTGGGATTCACTTAGTGTTAGAGGTCTAGATGGAGCAGAATTTGAAAGGAGCATTCAGGAGGGTTTTCTAGAGCAGTATGTAAATAGTCCAACTCTGGAAGGGGCCATATTGGACCTGGTGTTGGGGAATGAGCCCGGCCAGGTGGTTGAAGTTTCAGTAGGGGACTACTTTGGGAATAATGATCACAATTCCGTAAGTTTTAGAATAATCATGGACAAAGATGAGAGTGGTCCTAAAGGAAGAGTGCTAAATTGGGGCAAGGCCAACTATGCCAAAATTCGGAAGGAGCTGCGGAATGTAAATTGGGAGCAGCTGTTTGAAGATAAATCCACATTTGATATGTGGGAGGCTTTTAAAGAGAGTTTGATTAGCGTGCAGAAGTAACATGTTCCTGTGAAAATGAGGGATAGAAACGGCAAGATTAGGGAACTATGGATGACAGGTGAAATTGTGAAACTAGCTAAGAGGAAAAAGGAAGCAGACATAAGGTCCAGGCGGCTGAAGAAAGACGAAGCTTTGGAAGAATATCGGGAATGCTGGACCAATCTGAAACGAGGAATGAAGAGGGCTAAAAGGTGTCATGAAATATCTTTAGCAAACAGGGTTAAGAAAAATCCCAAAGCCTTTTATTCATATATAAGGAGCAAGAGGGTAACTAGAGAAAGGATTGGCCCACTCAAGGACAAAGGAGGAAAATTATGCGTGGAGTCAGAGAAAATGGGTGAGATTCTAAACGAGTACTTTGCATCGGTATTCACCGAGGAGAGGGACATGACGGATGTTGAGGTTAGGGATAGATGTTTAATTACTCTAGGTCAAGTCGGCATAAGGAGGGAGGATGTGTTGGGTATTCTAAAAGGAATTAAGGTGGACAAGACCCCAGGTCTGGATGGGATCTATCCCAGGTTACTGAGGGAAGCGAGAGAGGAAATAGCTGGGGCCTTAACAGATATCTTTGCAGCATCCTTAAACACGGGTGAGATCCCGGAGGACTGGAGAATTGCGAATGTTGTCCTCTTGTTTCAGAAGGTTTGCAAGGATAATCCAAGTAATTATAGACCAGCGAGCCTGACGTCAGTGGTAGGGAAGCTGCTGGAGAAGATATTGAGGGATAGGATCTATTCACATTTGGAAGAAAATGGGCTTATCAGTGATCGGCAACATGGTTTTGTGCAGGGAAGGTCATGTCTTACCAGCTTAATAGAATTCTTTGAGGAAGTGACAAAATTGATTGATGAGGGAAGGGCTGTAGATGTCATATACATGGACTTCAGTAAGGCGTTTGATAAGGTTTCCCATGGTAGGTTGATGGAGAAAGTGAAGTCGCATGGGGTCCAAGGTGTACTAGCTGGATGGATAAAGAACTGGCTGGGCAACAGGAGACAGAGAGTAGCAGTGGAAGGGAGTTTCTCAAAATGGAGACGTGTGACCAGTGTTGTTCCACAGGGATCCGTGCTGGGACCACTGTTGTTTGCGATATACATAAATGATTTGGAGGAAAGTATAGGTGGTCTGATTAGCAAGTTTGCAGCCGACACTAAGATTGGTGGAGTAGCAGATAGTGAAGGGGATTGTCAGAGAATACAGCAGAATATAGATAGATTGGAGAGCTGGGCAGAGAAATGGCAGATGGAGTTCAATCAGGGCAAATGCGAGGTGATGTATTTTGGAAGATCCAATTCAAGAGTGAACTATACAATAAATGGAAAAGTCCTGGGGGAAATTGATGTACAGAGAGATTTGGGTGTTCAGGTCCATTGTTCCCTGAAGGTGGCAACGCAGGTCAATAGAGTGGTCAAGAAGGCATACGGCATGCTTTCCTTCATCGGACGGGGTATTGAGTACAAGAGTTGGCAGGTCATGTTGCAGTTGTATAAGACTTTGTTTCGGCCACATTTGGAATACTGCATGCAGTTCTGGTCGCCACATTACCAAAAGGATGTGGATGCTTTGGAGAGGGTGCAGAGGAGGTTCACCAGGATGTTGCCTGGTATGGAGGGCGCCAGCTATGAAGAGAGGTTGAGTAGATTAGGATTATTTTCATTAGAAAGATGGAGGTTGAGCGGGGACCTGATTGAGGTGTGCAAAATCATGAGAGGTAGAGACAGGGTGGATAGGAAGAAGCTTTTTCCCAGAGCGGGGGGTTCAATTACTAGGGGTCACGAGTTCAACGTGAGAGGGGAGAAGGTTAGGGGGGATATGCATGGAAAGTTCTTTACACAGAGCGTGGTGGGTGCCTGGAACGCGTTGCCAGCGGAGGTGGTAGACGCGGGCACGATATCATCTTTTAAGATGTATCTAGACAGATACATGAATGGGCAGGAAGCAAAGAGATACAGACCCTTAGAAAATAGGCGAAATGTTTAGATAGAGGAACTCGATCGGCGCAGGCTTGGAGAGCCGAAGGGCCTGTTCCTGTGCTGTAATGTTCTTTGTTTGTTCTTTGAACTGAGGGAGCTCCACACTGTCGGAGGGACCATTTGTGAGGGAGTGCTGCATTGCCGGGTGGTTTACTGAGGCAGGGCCGCACCATCAGTATACCGGGAATGCCGCACTGTCAGAGTCAGTACTGAGGGAGCGCCACACTGTCGGGGGGTCAGGTGGATATGGAGTGTTGGAGGTGCCATCATTTGACATAAGACCTTAGACGCAGGCCTCATCTACCCTCTCAGGTATGAGATTCTTAAATGACATCCTGGCTGGTATTGGAAGGAACGCGGGTTGGAGGTGGGAGTTCTCTCTCGTGTCCTGGGTGCAATGTTTGCCCAGATATTGGCTCTTGATTGCCTGTCCGCGGGTGTATTTGCATGTGGTCGCATCATTAAAATAACCACTTATGGAATGCTGACCTTGTCTCAATAGGGCTGGAAAACAAAGTGCATTGGAAGGAGTCTGGAGTCGGATGGGGGAAAGGGGAGTCATGGTACAGTGCCATTAGGCTGAGATGAACAACATTTCTGAATCGCTGCATTCAATTCTGGGCCCCGAAAGAAGGAATGATCCATCAGCCTTGGACAGGGTACAGTGCAGACTCAACAAAACAATCCTGAAGTCGACAATTATTAAAAAACGAGGGCAGTTCGATAGGTTCCATAGAGAGAAACTGCTTCCTCTCGTGGGCATCCATAGGAAGGGCAGCAGATCCTTCAAATTAGAGCCGGGCCGATCAGGGTTCATGTTGGGAAACAGTTCTTCGTGCAAAGGGGAGTAGAAATCGGGAACTCCATCCCTTCCAAATGGATGTGAATGCTGGGGTTCAATTGGAGTATTGAAGACTGAGGTTGATAGATTGTTTGCTTGGAACGGCTTTTCAGGGTGACAGAACTAAGGAGGCTAGATGGAGTTGAGATACAGATCAACTACAACCTAATAGAATGGCAGAAAAATGGTCGAGGGCAGAATGCCCTCTTCCTATTGCTACGAATGATTGGCTGCGGAAAGATGAAACTGGAGTTGTCTTCTCCTCTTCAGCGGGGATGGGCCGTACCAGCACAAGGAAACCAAGAGCCAAGAGCATTGCTTTCCTCATCTTCCGTTGAGCTGCTCGGACTGACAGTGAAATTCCTGGTGTCTTTTAGCTCTTCATACGAGCTGGGAGAATATTCAGTATATAATAATCACACCCACGCAGTGGGTATTGGCTCTGCCTTGGGCATTTTAAGGGGCATTCCAGTAACTGATGCCAATTGTAACTGTAATCAATGATTAAATGAGTCGCCCAAGCTGCTTTTCCATTAATAGCCGGCGGAATAAGTCTGAGTCACGATGAACTGGTGAAAGTTTTATGCAATTCGAAGGCTGCATTTAATGTAATAAACTATGTTCAGTGCAGTGATAGCATTCAGTGCAGGGACAGGGTTGATAAGAAATAGGAGTTGGAGTAAGCCATTCGCCCTATCGCGCCTGTTCTGCAATTGAACATAATCCTGACTGATTCTTGACCTTGGCTCCACTTTACCACCCTGTCCTCATATCCCACAATCCCCTTCGAGTCCAAAAATGTTTCGATCTCAGTGTTGAAAATACTCAACGACGGAGCGTTCAAAGCCCTCTAGGGTGGAGAATTCCAAAGATTCACAACCCTTTGAGTGTATAAATGTCTCATTGTCTCAGTGCGAAATGGTCGACCCTTTATACTGAGACTGTGCCCCCCGTGATCTAGGTTCCTCAGCTAAGGGGAAACAACCTCTCAGTGCCTGCCCTGTCAAGCTCCTTCACAAACTTGTTTCAATGACATTGCGTCTCATTCTTCGAAACTCCAGCGGGTACCGGCCGAATGTAATCAACCTCTCATCATAGGACAACTCTCTCATCCCACGGACCAATCTAGTGAACCTTTGTTGTACAACTTCTAATGCGATTGCATCCTTCATTATATCTCGAGATGAAATCTTCACACAGTACACCAGGTGTGGTGTTACCAATGCCCCTTGCAATTGCACCAACAATTCCTTATTCTCGTACTTCAATTCCCATGCAATAATGCACAACATGCCATTTGCCTTCCTAATTGCTCGCCGCACCTGCATGTTATTTTTTATGTGCCTTGTATAAGTATACCCAAGAGTTTTTGAACATCAATTTGTAAGATACTTCCCATTTGAAAAAAAAGTCTGTTATTCTATTCTGCTGACCAACGTGAATAAATTCACACTTCCCTACATTATACTCCATCGGGCAGCGTTTTTCCCAATGTTTTAACCTGTCTGTATCTCTTTGTAGCCTCTTTCTGTCCTCCCCACTGCTTACATTCCCACCCAGCCTTGCATCGGCAGTATACTTAAATACATTGCTCTCTATTTCTTCATCTAAATCATTAATGTAAAATATAAATAGTTGTAGTCCTAGCACGGATCCTTATGGCACTCCACTAATTACAGTTTGCCAACCTGAAAATTCACACCGACTCTCTGTTTCCTGTGAGTTAGCTAATCATTTATCCATGCAATACATTAGCCCGACTCCGTGAAGTCTTATGTTGTGCAGCAACCTTTGCGTGGCACCGTTTGGAAATCCATATATATCACATCTACTGGTTCTCCCTCATCTAGCCAACTAGCTGAATCCTCAAAAGGGTCTAACAGATGTGTCAAACACAATTTCCCTTTCAGGAAACGTATTGACTTGCTAATCAGATAATAATTTTCTAAATGCACTCTCTCCATTTCCTTCATAATGGATTCCAGTATTTTTCTGATCATGGATGTCAGGCTGCCTGGCGTGTAGTTCCTTGTTTTCTCTCTCCCTCCTTTCTTGAGCAGCGAATTTTCATTCACTACGTTCTAATCTGCTGGCATCGTTCTGGAATCTAGGTAATTTTGGAAAATCATTAGCAGCACATCCACTATCTCTGCAGCTACCTCTAGGATGTAGGCCTTCAGGACCCGCACATTTGTTAACTTAGTGCCACATTATTTTCTTCAGTAATGTGTCCTGCTGATATTAATTACTTTAAATTGTTCACTCATTACTCAACACATCATCAAAATAGTTTCTGTTTCTCAATGGAATGCAGGTCTGGATGGGAATGATGAAATATTTCTTCAAATTTTTGTTATTGCTTACATATCTTTACAATTCATACTTCATTTCTATGCAGTTAGCTTTATTTAAGTTCAATGCTCTGATTTCGGACTGATGTACATCACTCTCAAGCTCAATGTTGACGTCCCTCATATTCTGATCACTCTTTCCGAGATCGTCCCTTTCTTCAAGATCAAAAATTCGCTCTGTCACATTGTACAAGCAAGACCACAATAGCCTCTTTTCTGGTTGGTTTAATGACATACTGTTCCGGGAAGCTACCTTGAATGCATTCCTCCAAATTACCTTTGACGATTTGATTTGTCCCATCTACAAGGAAATTAACGTCACCATGAATATTGCATTCTCTTTCTAACAAGCTCCTCTTATTTCATAACCACTGTTCTGTCTAACAGTACAGTGACTGTTACGGTATTTAGATACTACTCACCCCAGCGCTTTCTAAGCCTTATTATTTCTAAACTCCACCCATCCTCATTCAACGACCTGTTCTCCTGAGCTTTCGCACTAATGCCCTTAAGTCATCATTTATTATCAGAGATACAACGCCCCACTATTTTTTACCATTTTGACTGCGTTTTCGAAATGCAGAATATTATGGATTTTTTTTTTACTTAGATGTTGCCCATCGCTAATTCTCCTCGAGAAGGTTGTTGTGAGCCGCCTACTTGAACTGCTCCAGTCCCTACGGTGTATACCTACACTACTTTCCGTTGTGCAGCTTTTCCAGGAGCACAGGCATTGCGAGCGATGAGTGAACAGTTGGGAAGTCAATTTCATCGGGAGTTTCGGTGGAGCAGGGACTGCTGGTTAAGTAGAAACCTATATGTTTGGGCTGTGTAAATTCTCTTACCTTTTCGTTGTGCAGCTTTTCCAGGAGCACAGGCATTGCGAGTGAGGAGTGAACAGCTGGGAAGTCAATTTCATCAGGCGTTTCGGTGGAGCAGGGACTGCTGGGTAAGTAGAAACCTATATATTTGGGCTGTTTCTGAACCAGAGACACTACTCTTGTAGTGTCTCCCACCCGCCCTCCTCCTCTTACCAAAAACAAAGGACTCGGTTGTGTGTAGGTAAGGTAAGGCTTTTTCTATTTCTCTTCTTGTTTTATCGTGTGATTGGTTAAAAACCTGGGAATTTAGAATAGTGGGAATGGAGGTTAAGGCAGTTGAATGTTCCTCCTGCAGAATGTGGGAGGTAAGGGTCGCCAAGGGTGTCCCTGCTGACTGCATCTGCGGGAAGTGCACCCAGCTCCAGCTCCAGCTCCTCGAGGACCGCGTTAGGGAACTGGAGCTGGAGCTGGAGGAACTTCGGATCATTAGGGAGGCGGAGGGGATTATTGAGAGGAGTTATCGGGAGGCAGTCACACCTCAGGTAAAAGAGGAAAGTAGATGGGTTACCGTCAGGGGAAGGAGAGGGAACCAGCAGGCAGTGCAGGGATCCCCTGTGGCCGTTTCCCTCAACAACAGGTATACCGTTTTGGATACTGTTGGGTGAGACGACTTACCAGGGGTAGGCAATGGGATACAGGTCTCTGGCGCAGAGTCTGTCCCTGTTGCTCAGAAGGGAAGGGGTAAGAGGAGCAGAGCATTAGTCATTGGGGACTCCATAGTTAGGGGAACAAGAGAGACTCACGGTTGGTGTGTTGCCTCCCAGGTGCCAGGATACGTGATGTCTCGGATCGTGTTTTTGGGATCCTCAAGGGGGAGGGGGAACAACCCCAAGTCGTGGTATACATAGGCACCAACGACATATGTAGGAAGACAGATGGGGATTTAAGGCAGAAATTCAGGGAGCTAGGGTGGAAGCTGAGAGCGAGAACTAACAGAGTTGTTATCTCTGGGTTGTTGCCCGTGCCACGTACTAGCGCAGTGAGGAATAGGGAGAGAGAGGAGTTGAACACGTGGCTGCAGGGATGGTGTAGTAGGGCGGGTTTCGGTTTCCTGGATAATTGGGGCTCTTTCTGGGGTAGTTGGGACCTCTACAAACAGGATGGTCTTCGCCTGAACCAGAGGTGTAACAATATCCTGTGGTGGGGGGGGGGGGGGGGGGGGGGGAGATTTGCTAGTGCTCTTCGGGGGAGTTTAAACTAATTCAGCAGGGGGATGGGAACATAAATTGTAGTTCCAGTGTGCAGTATGTTGAGAGTAGTGAGGTCAGGGATAAGGTTATAAGGACACAAGAGGGCACTGGCAAGCAAGAGCTTGGTTTAAAATGTGTCTACTTCAACGCCAGTAGCATCCGGAATAAGGTGGGTGAGCTTGCAGCATGGGTTGGTACCTGGGATCTCGATGTTGTGGCCATTTCAGAGACATGGGTAGAGCAGGGAAAGGAATGGATGTTGCGGGCTCCGGGATTTAGATGTTTCACTAAGAACAGAGAAGATGGTGAAAGGGAGGGGGGGGTGGGGTGGCATTGTTAATCAAGGAAAGTATTACAGCGGCAGAAAGGACGTTTGAGGACTCGTCGACTGAGGTAGTCTGGGCCGAGGTTAGAAACAGGAGAGGAGAGGTCACCCTGTTGGGAGTTTTCTATAGACCTCCAAATAGTTCCAGAGATGTAGAGGAAAGGATAGCAAAGATGATTCTTGACAGGAGCGAGAGTAACAGGGTAGTGGTTATGGGGGACTTTAACTTTCCAAATATTGACTGGAAATACTACAGTTCGAGTACTTTAGATGGGTCTTTTTTTGTCCAGTGTGTGCAGGAGGGTTTTCTGACACAGTATGTAGACAGGCCAACCAGGGGCGATGCCACATTGGATTTGGTACTGGGTAATGAACCCGGCCAGGTGTTAGATTTACAAGTTGGTGAGCACTTTGGTGATAGTGATCACAATTCGGTTAGGTGTACCTTAGCGATGGGCATGGACAGGCATATACAGCAGGGCAAGAATTATAGCTGGGGGAAAGGAAATTATGATGCGATTAGGCAAGATTTAGGATGCGTAGGATGGGGAAGGAAACTGCAGGGGATGGGCACAATCGAAATGTGGAGCTTATTCAAGGAGCAGCTACTGCGTGTCCTTGATTACTCTGTACCTGTCAGGCAGGGAGGAAGTTGTCGAGCGAGGGAGCCGTGGTTTACTAAAGATGTGGAAGAGCTTGTCAAGAGGAGGAAGAAGGCTTATGTTCGGATGAGACGTGAAGGCTCAGTTAGGGCGCTTGAGAGTTACAAGCTAGCCAGGAAGGATCTAAAGGGAGAGATAAGAAGAGCCAGGAGAGGACACGAGAAGTCATTGGCAGATAGGATCAAGGAAAACCCTAAGGCTTTCTATAGGTATCTCAGGAATAAAAGAATGACTCGAGATAGGTTAGGGCCAATCAAGGATAGTAGTGGGAAGTTGTGTGTGGAATCAGAGGAGATAGGGGAAGTGTTAAATGAATATTTTTCGTCAGTATTTACAGTGGAGAAAGAAAATGTTGTCGAGGAGAATACTGAGATACAGACTACTATTCTAGATGGGATTGAGGTTCACAAGGAGGAGGTGTTAGCAATTTTGGAAAGTGTGAAAATAGATAAGTCCCCTGGGCCAGATGGCATTTATCCGAGGATTCTCTGGGAAGCCAGGGAGGAGATTGTAGAGCCTTTGTCCTTGATTTTTATGTCGTCATTGTCGGCAGGAATAGTGCCGGAAGTCTGGAGGATAGCAAATGTTGTCCCCTTGTTCAAGAAGGGGAGTAGAGACAGCCCTGTTAATTATAGACCTGTGAGCCTTACTTCGGTTGTGGGTAAAATGTTGGAAAAGGTTATAAGAGATAGGATTTATAATCATCTTGAAAAGTATAAGTTCATTAGAGATAGTCAGCACGGTTTTGTGAAGGGTAGGTCGTGCCTCACAAACCTTATTGAGTTTTTTGACAAGGTGACCAAACAGGTGGATGAGGGTAAAGCCGCGGATGTGGTCTATATGGATTTCAGTAAGGCGTTTGATAAAGTTCCCCACGGTAGGCTATTGCAGAAAATACAGAAGTATGTGGTTGAAGGTGAATTCGTGCTTTGGATCAGAAATTGGGCCAGCTGAAAGAAGACAGAGGGTGGTGGTTGATGGCAAATGTTCATCCTGGAGTACAGTTTCTAGTGGTGTACTGCAAGGATCTGTTTTGGGGCCACTGCTGTTTGTCATGTTTTATAAATGACCTGGATGAGGGTGTAGAAGGGTGGGTTAGTAAATATGCGGATGACACGAAGGTCGGTGGAGTTGTGGATAGTGCCGAAGGATGTTTTCGGTTACAGAGGGACATAGATAGGCTGCAGAGCTGGGCTGAGAGATGGCAAATGGAGTTTAATGCGGAAAAGTGTGAGGTGATTCACTTCGGAAGGAGTAACAGGATTGCAGAATACTGGGCTAATGGGAAGATTCTTGGTAGTGTAGATGAGCAGAGAGGTCTTGGTGTCCAGGTACATAAATCCCTGAAAGTTGCCACCCAGGTTAATAGAGCTGTTAAGAAGGCTTATGGTGTGTTAGCTTTTATTAGTAGGGGGATCGAGTTTAGGAACCACGAGGTCATGCTGCAGCTGTACAAAACTCTGGTGCGGCCGCACCTGGAGTATTGCGTGCAGTTCTGGTCACCACATTATATGAAGGATGTGGAAGCTTTGGAAAAGGTGCAGAGGAGATTTACTAGGATCATGCCTGGTATGGAGGGAAGGTCTTACGATGAAAGGCTAAGGGACTTGAGGTTGTGGGAGGTACAGTGGCGCAGCCTCACAGCTCCAGGGCACCGGGTTCGATTCCGGGTACTGCCTGTGTGGAGTTTGCAAGTTCTCCCTGTGTCTGCGTGGGTTTTCTCCGGGTGCTCCGGTTTCCTCCCACAAGCCAAAAGACTTGCAGGTTGATAGGTAAATTGGCCATTATAAATTGTCACTAGTATAGGTAGGTGGTAGGGAAATATAGGTATAGGTGGGGATGTTTGGTAGGAATATGGGATTAGTGTAGGATTAGTATAAATGGGTGGTTCATGTTCGGCACAGACTAGGTGGGCCGAAGGACCTGTTTCAGTGCTGTATCTCTACTCTAATCTAATCTTGTTTTCGTTAGAGAGAAGGAGGAGAAGAGGTGAGTTAATAGAGACAAATAAGATAATCAGAGGGTTGGACCGGGTGGATAGTGAGAGCCTTTTTTCTCTGATGGTGATGGCAAACACGAGGGGACATAGCTTTAAGTTGAGGGGTGATAGATATAGGACAGATGTCAGAGGTAGTTTCTTTACACAGAGAGAAGTAGGGGCGTGGAGCGCCCTGCCTAAAACAGTTGTAGACTCGCCAACTTTAAGGGCATTTAAGTGGTCATTGGATAGACATATGGATGAAAATGGAATAGTGTAGATCAGATGGTTTCACAGGTCGGCGCAACATCGAAGGCTGAAGGGCCTGTACTGCGCTGTAATGTTCTATGTTCTATGCTGTTAGGGAGGGAGATCCAGGAATTTACCCAGCTACACTGACGGCTATTGTTCCAAGCCAGGATGGTTATTTTAAATGCCTCCATTTAGTCTCCTCTTAACCTTTTCCACTCTAAGGAGAACAACCCCAGCTTTTTAAGTTGAGCTGTAACATCCGCCTTTTTGGGCACTATTCCTCTATAAGACATGCCTACATTGGTATATTTAGGCCTTCTCCAATTTTTGGGGCACCCCTGTCATTCAATTCCTGTCTGTAATACACAGCATAAACCTGCCCTTTGCCTGTCACTCCTCTGCCGGCGGTGTATAAGAGAGGAATGAGGTGTTCTGGTCGAATTTTATCCCTGGTTAAATTTTCCCCCTGTGTCAGGATGTTAGACATCAAGCTGTTCTGAGGAACAACCTATTTGGAGACTGAAAGTCTGGCCTTTATTAGACTGAGCAGAGGTGGTCTGGCATCACCTATCCAGAACAGCGCAGCGTAAGGCATGCCAGCCCATCCCAAGTTCCTGGAACAGTAGAAAGCACCTCAACTCCATCGTTTAAATCTTGCTTTTATTTTAGTGTCTAAATCCGTCAGTGGTTGCAATGATTAACTCTGGTACTCTCTGTTTAATACACCGTGTTCTCTTTCCATCTTAGCTGGCACTCTTCTCAATCTTTAAGTTGCTATATTTAGCTTTCGTTGAGACACCATTTAACACCTTAGTTGCTGCTTTGTTTTCTCTCATTCATGCATACCGATTGAAGAAGCTTCTCGCAAGCAATCAATAAAACGTGGTTTACTGAAGGCAATATAGTGCGAACATATAGGGAGTATACGAAGTAGATAATGACAGTAGAGCAATATTGTCTGTCTCTGCTGATTGATCCCACACTTCAGCAGCGACATAAACGCATTTGTGTCTCAGTGGCATCTCCTGTGCATGTACAGGACACAAAGTGGGTGAAAGGGAATGATTCACACCCATTTGCTGTTGTACGAAGTCGTGATGCCTGTGTCTCAGTGTCAGCTCCTGTACGTGTACAGTGCACACAGCAGGTAGAAGTGAATTATTCACTGCCGTCTGGGACTGTACCGCTTGTGTGTGTCTCAGTATAAGCTCCTGTCCATGTACACAGCACGTAAAAGGGAACGATTGAGTCCCATCTGGTACTGTGCAGTCCATGGGAGTGTCACAGTATCAGCTCCTGTACATGTATAGTACACACAATGTACTGTCTGGCAATGTACAGTCCGTGTGTATGTGTATCAGTGTCAGAGCCTGTACATGTACAGTACACACAATGTGTAAATGGGAATGATTCACTCCCGGCTGGCAATGTACGGTGAAGGTGTGCATCACAGTGTCAACTCCAGGAAGTAAGAGTGTGTGTGTGTGTGTGTGTGTGTGTGTGTGTGTTTGTGTGTGTTTGTGTGTGTGTGTGTGTGTGTGTGTGTGTCTGTGACGGAGAATGAGATATAGTGCTTTTTTTCCCTTTCTCTCATGTTGGTTCTTTCACCACCTGCTACAGGTCCAGTCTGGTAGCTATGTCCTTCAGCACTCTGCCAGCTCTGTGGTGCGAATGAGCAACTCTTGGTGATGTGTAGTGAGAAATCCCCTCCCCACCCAGAGTACATTCCTTTTCTAAATTCTCCTCACCCGCTCTTTGGGAAACTCTCCCCTGACAATCTTGGGGGCCAGTGTTTCCCTGCTCGCCGACTAAATCACAGTTATGGAAGCATTGAGTTGTTAGGCGCAGGCACATCTCTGCGATTTAAGTATTGATGCCACGTTGCAAAATCACACAGGGTTTCCCCGTGACAATGTGATTTCCCCGTGATCAAGCATGTACAGAGAGCACTGTGCTCAACCTCTCACCTTCTAACTTCTGTAATCTTAAGCTCAAACAAAACTCTGCTGCTCCCGTGTCCCATTGATCCTGAGCTCACTGAATCACACTGCTTCCTGTTCCACCATTTTTTGATATATTCATTCATGGTATGTGGGGGTCGCTGGCAAGGCGAGCATTTACTGACCATCACTAATTGCCTTTGAGAAGCTGGTGGTGAACTGCCTCTTGAACCACTGTAGTCTGTATTGTGTAGATATACCCACAGTGGAGTTACTTGCTGTTGACCCAGCCACAGTGAACGAACGGCGATATAGTTCCAAGTTAGGATGGAGTGTCTGGCTTTGAGGGAAACTTGCAGGCAGGGGTATTCCCACATATCTGCTTCCCAATCCTTTGAAGTGCCAGTGGTCACGGATTTGGGTGGTGTTGTCGAGGTAGCCTTGGAGATATGCTACAGAACATCTAGTATATGGTACACACTGTTGCCACTGATGGAGGGAGTGCATGTTAAAGTTGATGCTGTGCGGATTCAGCGGGCTGCTTAGTCCTGGACAGTATCGATCTTCTTGGGCGTTGTTCATCTGCACCCATATGGGCAAGTGGAGAATGTTCCATCACACTCCTGGCTTCGTCTTGTAGATTGGGGAGTCAGGAAGTGGGTTACTGGTAGCCGAATACCCATCATCTGAGCCGCTCTTGCAGCCACAACATTTATGCAGCTGGTCCGGTTAAGTTTCGGGTCAATGGTAACACCCAGGATGCTCAAGGTAAGGAGTTCAGCGATGATAATGCCGTTAACTGTCAAGGAGAGATGGTTAGATTCTCGCTTGCCTGAGCTGATCATTGCCTGAAACTTGTATGACGTGAATGTTAGTTGCCACTTACCAACACAAGCATGGATGCTGTTCACATTTTACTGCACTTTTTCACCTGGTCGCCAACGATATTAAACACTGTGCACTCATCAGCAAACATCCCCATGTCTGACATTATGATGGCGTGATGGTCATTAATGAAGCAGCTGAAGATGGTGAGACCTAGAACACTACCCTGAAAACACTTGCAGCGATGTCTTTCACTGTAATGATTGGCCTCCAACGACCACAACCGTCTTCCTTTGTTCCAGGTATGACTCCAACCAGCAGGGAGTTTCCCCCTTGATGCCCAATGACTTCAAATGTACTCAGTCTCCTTGATGACACACTTGGTCAAATGCTGCCCTGATGTCAAGAGCAGTCACTCTCACCTGATGTCCTTTGTCCATGTTTGGACCAAGGCGGTAATGAGGTCGGGAATCGAGTGGAACCGGCAGAACCCAAAGTGAGCCTCTGTGAGAAGATTATTGCTGACCAACTCCTGCTTGATAGCATTGCTGACGACACCTTCCATCACTTTACTGGTGAATGAGAGTAGACTGATAGAGTGGTAATTGGCCAGCTTGTGTTTGTCCTATTTCTTATGGACAGGACATACACTCTCCTGGTACTAACCCTCTGACAGTGCAGAGCTCAATCATTGCTGAACCTTCCACAGTGCGGCTCTCCCTCAGTACTGACCTGGCACAGTGCAGTGCTCCCTCATTTCTGGCCTTATCACAGCGCGGCGCTTCCCCACGTGCCCGTGCCACGTGATAGCGAAGCGAGGAATAGGGAGAGAGAGGAGTTGAACACGTGGCTGCAGGGATGGTGCAGGAGGGAGGGTTTTGGTTTCCTGGATAATTGGGGCTCTTTCTGGGGTAGGTGGGACCTTTACAAACAGGATGGTCTTCACCTGAACCAGAGGGGTACCAATATCCTGGGGGGGAGGTTTGCTAGTGCTCTTCGGAGGGGTTTAAACTAATTCAGCAGGGGAATGGGAACCTAAATTGTAGTGCCAGTGTACAGGATGTTGAGAGTAGTGAGGTCAGGGATATGGTTACAAGGATGCAAGAGGGCACTGGCAAGCAAGAACCTGGTTTAAAGTGTGTCTATTTCAACGCCAGGAGCATCCGGAATAAGGTGGGTGAGCTTGCAGCATGGGTTGGTACCTGGGATCTCGATGTAGTGGCTATTTCGGAGACATGGGTAGAGCAGGGGCAGGAATGGATGTTGCAGATTCCGGGATTTAGATGTTTCAGTAAGAACAGAGAAGATGGTAAAAGAGGGGGGGTGTGGCATTGTTAATCAAGGAGAGTATTACAGCGGCAGAAAGGACGTTTGAGGACTCGGCTACTGAGGTAGTATGGGCTGAGGTTAGAAACAGGAGAGGTGAGGTTACCCTGTTGGGAGTCTTTTATAGACCTCCGAATAGTTCCAGAGATGTAGAGGAAAGGATAGCGAAGATGATTCTCGACAGGGGTGAGAGTAACAGGGTAGTTGTTATGGGGGACTTTAACTTTCCAAATATCGACTGGAAATACTATAGTTCGAGTACTTTAGATGGGTCAGTTTTTGTCCAGTGTGTGCAGGAGGGTTTTCTGACACAGTATGTAGACAGGCCAACCAGGGGCGATGCCACATTGGATTTGGTACTGGGAAATGAACCCGGCCAGGTGTTAGATTTAGATGTAGGTGAGCACTTTGGTGATAGTGATCACAATTCGGTTAGGTTTACCTTAGCGATGGGCAGGGACAGGTATATACCGCAGGGCAATAATTATTGCTGGGGGAAAGGAAATTATGATGCGATTAGGCAAGATTTAAGATGCGTAGGATGGGGAAGGAAACTGCAGGGGATGGGAACAATCGAAATGTGGAGCTTATTCAAGGAGCAGCTACTGCGTGTCCTTGATAAGTATGTACCTGTGAGGCAGGGAGGAAGTTGTCGTGCGAGGGAGCCGTGGTTTACTAAAGAAGTTGAAGCGCTTGTCAAGAGGAAGAAGAAGGCTTATGTTAGGATGAGACGTGAAGGCTCAGTTAGGGCGCTTGAGAGCTACAAGCTAGCCAGGAAGGATCTAAAGGGAGAGCTAAGAAGAGCAAGGAGAGGACACGAGAAGTCATTGGTGGATCGGATCAGGGAAAACCCTAAGGCTTTCTATAGGTATATCAGGAATAAAAGAATGACTAGAGTTAGATTAGGGCCAATCAAGGATAGTAGTGGGAAGTTGTGTGTGGAATCAGAGGAGATAGGGGAAGTGTTAAATGAATGTTTTGCATCAGTATTTACAGCAGAGAAAGAAAATGTTGTTGAGGATACTGAGATTCAGGCTACGAGGCTAGATGGGATTGAGGTTCACAAGGAGGAGGTGTTAGCAATTTTGGAAAGTGTGAAAATAGATAAGTCCCCTGGGCCAGATGGGATTTATCCTAGGATTCTCTGGGAAGCTAGGGAGGAGATTGTAGAGCCTTTGTCCTTGATCTTTATGTCGTCATTGTCGACAGGAATAGTGCCGGAAGTCTGGAGGATTGCAAATGTTGTCCCCTTGTTCAAGAAGGGGAGTAGAGACAGCCCTGGTAATTGTAGACCTGTGAGCCTTACTTCGGTTGTGGGTAAAATGTTGGAAAAGGTTATAAGAGACAGGATTTATAATCATCTTGAAAAGAATAAGTACATTAGAGATAGTCAGCACGGTTTTGTGACGGGTAGGTCGTGCCTCACAAACCTTATTGAGTTTTTCGAGAAGGTGACCAAACAGGTGGATGAGGGTAAAGAAGTGGATGTGGTGTATATGGATTTCAGTAAGGCGTTTGATAAGGTTCCACACGGTAGGCTGTTGCAGAAAATACGCAAGTATGGGGTTGAAGGTGATTTAGAGCTTTGGATCAGAAATTGGCTAGCTGAAAGAAGACAGAGGGTGGTGTTTGATGGCAAATGTTCATCCTGGAGTTTAGTTACTAGTGTTGTACCGCAAGGATCTGTTTTGGGGCCACTGCTGTTTGTCATTTTTATAAATGACCTGGAAGAGGGTGTAGAAAGGTGGGTTAGTAAATTTGCAGATGACACTAAGGTCGGTGGAGTTGTGGATAGTGCTGAAGGATGTTGCAGGGTACAGAGGGACATAGATAGGCTGCAGAGCTGGGCTGAGAGATGGCAAATGGAGTTTAATGCGGAAAAGTGTGAGGTGATTCACTTTGGAAGGAGTAACAGGAATGCAGAGTACTGGGCTAATGGGAGGATTCTTGGTACTGTAGATGAGCAGAGAGATCTTGGTGTCCAGGTGCATAAATCCCTGAAGGTCGCTAACCAGGTTAATATGGCTGTTAAGAAGGCATATGGTGTGTTAGCTTTTATTAGTAGGGGGGTCGAGTTTCGGAGCCACGAGGTCATGCTGCAGCTGTACAAAACTCTGGTGAGACCGCACCTGCAGTATTGCGTGCAGTTCTGGTCACCGCATTAGAATTAGAATTAGAATTAGAATTAGAATTAGAATATTACAGCGCAGTACAGGCCCTTCGGCCCTCGATGTTGCGCCGATCATCTGACCTACACTATTCCATTTACATCCATATGTCTATCCAATGACCACTTAAATGCCCTTAAAGTTGGCGAGTCTACTACTGTTGCAGGCAGGGCGTTCCACGCCCCTACTACTCTCTGCGTAAAGAAACTACCTCTGACATCTGTCCTATATCTTTCACCCCTCAACTTAAAGCTATGTCCCCTCGTGTTTGCCATCCTCATCCGAGGAAAAAGACTCTCACTATCCACCCTATCTAACCCTCTGATTATCTTGTATGTCTCTATTAAGTCACCTCTCCTCCTCCTTCTCTCTAACGAAAACAACCCCAAGTCCCTCAGCCTTTCCTCGTAAGACCTTCCTTCCATACCAGGCAACATCCTAGTAAATCTCCTCTGCACCCTTTCCAAAGCTTCGACATCCTTCCTATAATGCGGTGACCAGAACTGCACGCAATACTCCAGGTGCGGCCTCACCAGAGTTTTGTACAGCTGCATCATGACCCCGTGGCTCTGAAACTCGATCCCCCTACTAATAAAGGCTAACACACCATATGCCTTCTTAACAGCCCTATTAACCTGGGTAGCAACTTTCAGGGATTTATGTACCTGGATACCAAGATCTCTCTGCTCATCTACACTACCAAGAATCTTCCCATTAGCCCAGTACTCTGCATTGCTGTTACTCCTTCCAAAGTGAATCACCTCACACTTCTCCGCATTAAACTCCATTTGCCATCTCTCAGCCCAGCTCTGCAGCCTATCTATGTCCCTCTGTACCCTACAACACCCTTCGACACTATCCACAACTCCACCGACCTTCGTGTCATCCGCAAATTTTCTCACCCACCCTTCTACACCCTCATCCAGGTCGTTTATAAAAATGACAAACAGCAGTGGCCCCAAAACAGAACCTTGCGGTACACCACTAGTAACTAAACTCCAGGATGAACATTTGCCATCAACCACCACCCTCTGTCTTCTTTCAGCTAGCCAATTTCTGATCCAAAGCTCTAAATCACCTTCAACCCCATACTTGCGTATTTTCTGCAATAGCCTACCGTGGGGAACCTTATCAAACGCCTTACTGAAATCCATATACACCACATTATAGGAAGGATGTGGAAGCTATGGAAAGGGTGCAGAGGAGATTTACTAGGATGTTGCCTGGTATGGAGGGAAGGTCTTCCGAGGAAAGGCTGAGGGACTTGAGGTTGTTTTCGTTGGAGAGAAGGAGGAGGAGAGGTGACTTAATAGAGACATATAAGATAATCAGAGGGTTAGATAGGGTGGATTGTGAGCGTCTTTTTCCTCGGATGGTGATGGCAAACACGAGGGGACATAGCTTCAAGTTGAGGGGTGATAGATATCGGACAGATGTGAGAGGTAGTTTCTTTACTCAGAGAGTAGTAAGGGCGTGGAAGGCCCTGCCTGCAGCAGTAGTAGATTCGCCAACTTTAAGGGCATTTAAGTGGACATTGGATAGACACATGGATGAAAATGGAATAGTTTAGGTCAGATGGTTTCACAGGTCGGCGCAACATCGAGGGCCGAAGGGCCTGTACTGCGCTGTAATGTTCTAAATTCTCCGTTCACAGTGTGGTGCTCCCTCAGCACCGACCTTTCGACAGTGCACCGCACCCCCAGGACTGACCCTCCGCCGGTGCGCGCTCTCTCAGTACTGACCCTCCGACAGTACAGTACTCCTTCAGAACTGACCCTCTGACAGCACGGCGCTCAACCACTATGGACTGTCCACATTGCGGTTCTCCCTCAGCATTGCACTTCGACAGTGCACCGCTCGCCCACCAGTGACCATCAGTAGAGACTCTCCGACAATGCAGAGCTCACTCTGTGCTGACCATCCGATGTTGTGACACGCCCTCAGCACTGACTTTTTCACAGTGCAGCAATCGCTCAGTACTGACCTTCCAACAGTGCAGCGCTCTCTCAGTACTGACCCGCCCAAACTGCGGTGCTCTGTCAGTACGGAGCATCTGACAATGCAGCACCCTTCATTTCTGACCTTCCCACAGGGTGGAGCTCCCACAGTACTGATGCTCCAACAGTATGGCTCTCCATCAGCACTGACAATTCAAGGGTGCGGCCTTCCCTCAGTCCTGACCCGCCTACAGTGCTGTGCTCACCTGTACTGACCCTCCAACAGTACGGCATTCCCTCAGTACTGAGAATCCAACAGTGCGACAATCCGTAAGTACTGACCCTCTGACAGTGCAGTGCTCCCCCGATACTGACCCTCCGACAGTGTGGCACTCCCTCATTTCTGACCCTCCCACAGTGAGCTGCTCCCTCACCACTGATGCTCTGACAGTGTGGCGCTCCTTCAGTCCTAACCCTCCGATAGTGTGGAACTTCCTCAGTGCAGACCCTCTGACCATGCGGCTCTCCCTCAGCACTGACCACTCGAATGTGCAGCCTTCCCTCAGTACTGAACCTCCGACAGTGCAGTTGTCACTCTGTACTGACTCTCCGACAGTGCAGTGTTCCCTCTCTTGCCCCACCCCCACCTCACTTGCTTATAATCTGTGACTTTTCTAATATTAGTCAGTTCCGAAGAAGGGTCACTGACCTGAAACGTTAACTCTGCTTCTCTTTCCACAGATGCTGCCAGACCTGCTGAGTGATTCCAGCATTTCTTGTTTTTGTTTCAGATTTCCAGCATCCGCAGTATTTTGCTTTTATTTTAGTGTTTAATTCACTGTCACTTCTCTTCCAGGAATGCCTACCTTGAAGAAGTTGTGCTCTTCTCTCCGACGGGATTTTCGTTTGTCTCTTTTACCTTGTTCACCTTCATTGCTTTCTATTTCCCTCCTGGTGTTTGATAAGGTATCTTCCAAAACTCGTTTTCACAACCATATCTCCTTCCTCAGTGACTGTCTCAGGCTCCGACTTATTCCACGTGGATTCCAACTGCAGTTTCACCCATCATGCTTTGAAACCACCCAGGATCACAGGTATCTCCGAGAAATACAACGTTCCTCGGACTGCTACTCTTGCCGCTTCCTGAGATCCACACTCAGTGCTATGCACCGCCACATGCACACACTGGACCTCTCTCTCCAGCAGCACCGTCTCACCTTATCTCAAAGCTGTTCCACTCAGCAGTTTCATCTCATCTTACGTCTCATCCGACGCATTAACAAAAAACTTTTTTTCTTCCTTTCAGGTGTTAAGGAACGCAAGCTCCAGCAGCTGATGGGGACTGATGTCCCTCCAGATCCTCCTTCCGCTTCACTTCCCTCTGACCCCACCCCTTCTGATCTGACCCCTTGCCATGTATTCACTATACCCTCTGACCTCCCCCTCTCTGATGCTGAGCGATCAGTACTCAGCAAAGGTCTCAGTTTTATCCCTTTACGCCTCCACCTCAATGAATTTCGTGCTCGGCATGACGTTGAGCTCTTCTTCCGTCGCCTCCGCCTCCGGGCTCACTTCTTCGACCAGGGGTCCTCCCCCCGACCGGCAGACCCATTCACCCGCCTCCAACATTCTCCCTCTACCTGGACCCCTCCCCCTGGCCTCTTCCCCGCTCTTGATCTCTTCATTAAAAACAGTCGGCGAGATATTGGTCGTCTCAATTTCTCTGCCCCCCTCAGTCACTCTAACCTGCCCCCTCTGAACTTCAGGCGCTCCATTCTCTAAGGTCGAACCCCGACATGGTCATCAAACCTGCAGACAAGGGTGGTGCTGTTGTTGTATAGCGTACCAACCTCTACCTTGCAGAAGCTCAATGCCAACACTTCTTCCTACCTCCCTCTGGACCATGACCCCACCACCGAACATCAAGCGACCATCCAAAGGACTGTCACTGACCTCATCTCCTCTGGAGATCTTCCCTCTACGGCTTCCAACCTCATAGTCCCACAAGCCCGGACAGCCCGCTTCTACCTCCTTCCCAAAATCCACAAGCGGGACTGTCCCGGCAGACCCATTGTGTCAGCCTGCTCCTGCCCCACTGAACTTATTTCTTCCTATCGAGACTCTATCTTTTCTCCGCTGGTCCAGTCTCTTCCCACCTACATCCGTGAATCTTCTGACGCCCTACGTCATTTTGACAATTTCCGGTTTCCTGGTCCCAACCGCCTCCTCTTCACTATGGACGTCCAATCGCTCTACACCTCCATCCCCCACCAGGATGGTTTGAGGGCTCTCCACTTCTTCCTGGAACAGAGGCCCAAGCAGTCCCCATCCACCACCACCCTCCTCCGCCTGGCTGAACTTATTCTCACATTGAACAACTTCTCCTTCAACTCCATGCACTTCCTTCAAGTAAAAGGTGTCGCTATGGGTACCCGCATGGGTCCTAGTTATGCCTGTCTTTTTGTAGGATATGTCGAGCATTCTTTTTTCCAGTCCTACTCAGGCCCCCTCCCCCAACTCTTTTTCCGGTACATTGATGACTGTATCGGTGCCGTTTCCTGCTCCCGCCCCGAACTCGAAAACTTTATCAACTTTGCTTCCAATTTCCACCCTTCTCTCATCTTTACATGGTCCATCTCTGACACTTCACTTCCCTTCCTCGACTTCTCTGTCTCCATCTCTGGGGATAGGTTGTCTACCAATATCCATTATAAGCCCACTGACTCCCACAGCTACCTCGACTACACTTCTTCACACCCTACCTCCTGTAAGGACTCCATTCCATTCTCCCAGTTTCTCCGTCTCCGACACATCTGCTCTGATGATGCTACCTTCCATGACGGTGCTTCTGATATGACCTCCTTTTTCCTCAACCGAGGATTTCCCCCCACTGTGGTTGACAGGGCCCTCAACCGTGTCCGACCTATTCCCCGTACCTCTACCCTCACCCCTTCCCCTCCCTCCCAGAACCGTTACAGGGTTCCCCTTGTCCTCACTTTTCATCTCACCAGCCTCCATATCCAAAGGATCATCCTCCGCCATTTTCGCCACGTCCAGCGTGGTGCCACTACCAGTCGCATCTTCCCCTCCCTTCCCCTGTCAGCATTCCGAAGGGATCATTCCCTCCGCGACACCCTGGTCCACTCCTCCATTACCCCCACCACCTCGTCCCCGTCCCAGGGCACCTTCCCCTGCAATCGCAGGAGGTGTAATACCTGCCCATTTACCTCCTCTCTCCTCACTATCCCAGGCCCCAAACACTCCTTTCAGGTGAAGCAGCGATTTACTTGTACTTCTTTCAATGTAGTATACTGTATTCGCTGCTCACAGTGTGGTCTCCTCTACATTGGGGAGACCAAGCGCAGACTGGGTGACCGCTTTGCGGAACATCTCCACTCAGTCCGCAAGCAGGACCCTGAGCTTCCGGTTGCTTGCCATTTCAACACTCCCCCCTGCTCTCATGCTCACATATCTGTCCTGGGATTGCTGCAGTGTTCCAGTGAACATCAACGCAAGCTCGAGGAACAGCATCTCATCTACCGATTAGGCACACTACAGCCTGCCGGACTGAACATTGAGTTCAATAATTTCAGAGCATGACAGCCCCCCATTTTACTTTCATTTTTAGTTATTTTTTTCTTCCTTTTTACATTTTTTACAATCTTTTTTTGCATTTATTTCATTTCATCTTTGTTTGTTCAGTTTGCTTACCCACTGTTTTTTTCAGGTTGTTTTTCTTCAGGTTTGCACTTGCTGCTGTTCAATATTCAGTGTATTCACACCTAATCTGTACTAATGCTTTGTCTTTCAACACACCATTAACATATTGTTTGCCTGTTCTCAGTGACCTTTTGGTCAGCTATGTGGCCTGGTCCAATCTGCACCTTCTCCTTTGTTATCTCTTGCCCCACCCCCACCTCACTTGTTTATAATCTGTGACTTTTCTAATATTTGTCAGTTATGAAGAAGGGTCACTGACCCGAAACGTTAACTCTGCTTCTCTTTCCACAGATGCTGCCAGACCTGCTGAGTGATTCCAGCATTTCTTGTTTTTGTTTCAGTGTTCCCTCAGTGCTGTCCGTTTGACAGTGCGGTGCTCCCTCAGTAATGTCCCTCTGACAGTGCGCTGCTCCATCAGTACTGTCTCTCGGACAGTGCAGCGTTCCCTCAGTACTGACCAACCGTCAGTGCGGCACTTCCTCTGTACTAACTCTCCGGCAGTGTGGCAATCTCTTGGTACTGGGAACAGGGGAGCACTATGCCATTGTTGTCTCTAGAGTTTCTGGAGGTTGTGCATGCCTCTAAGTCAAATACATATTACCCAGAGACATGAGGCAGTGATTGATACAATTCAGAAAGCATTAAGCAAATTGGAAGGCGAGTGATATTCCCCTTGTCGGTACACATTGTACACTATAGACCCTGACCAGGTTTGACTCAAGGTGTCTAATGTTCAGTGAGGTCTGTACCACGTTTCTGATGGAAAATGCCCTATTCATATCCAGGGTTTGAGGCAGACCCCACTTGGGCAGAATGTCCAATGAAATGGGGAATGGGAAGTGATAGCATGGAAGTAGTTACAACCATGCCCAATGGTGTGAATCTCATCCGTGGCTTTGCATTTCGATCATTAAAATGATCACCTGCAGCGTTGCACCCGACATCAACTTCAGCACATCCACAAATGCCCTTGGTGTGAAAACTTTGATTCCTAATTACAGCCCTGGACGGGTCAGTTTCAAACAAGGCCCTTTCACCCTCTTTAGAATATATGGAGATCGAAACGCTGCACAGTGATCCAAGTGTGATCTAGCCGACGGATATGGAGATCAGAACTGTGCACAGTGCTCCAGGTGTGCTCTAGCCAAGGAATATGGATACCCGCATTGTATACAGTGCTCCAGGTGTGGGCTAATCGAGGGGTATGGAGACCAGAGCTGTGCACAGTTATCCAACTGTGGTCTAACCAAGATATATGGAGCCTAGAATAGTACACAGTGCTCCAGGTGTGGTCTAATCAAGGTGTATGGAGGCCAGTACTGTGTACAGTGCTCAGTGTAGTTTAACCAAGGTATATGGAGACCCAACTGGATACATTGCAGCAAATGTGGTCCAAACAAAATACCTTGAGATCACAACTGTGCTCGGTGCTGCAGGTATGGTCTACCCAAAGTATATGGAGACTGGAACTATCAACAGCCCTCTAAGTGTGGTTTAGCCAAGTTTCTGCATTCTAACAAGATATGGGGGTACTGGAGAGGGTACAAAAAATGAAGTGTAGCAACACCAGAACATAGCAGATGGCCCAAATCACCTATTACTGTGCTGTCAGTTTGATTTAATTTAATTCTGTAAAAATGCTGACCGACATGTCTTGGCAATTTCTTGCCATTCCCTCGCGAACCCAAGCACCCCACGCAACGCACTCTCTGCTCCCAGAACAACGAATCAATCAGTTCTCTGTTTCTGGGTTCACAGTGCAACCGATAGCTGCCACAGGGTAAGATGGAGATTTCTACTTTACGTGTGCGTGCCCGGGGGGATCCGCGTGACCAGCTTGTGTATCTGGGCCTCAGGTTGCAGCATCCGCCAAAGCGATTGGATGGGAGGATGCGGATCCGCTGTGGGGGGTGGGGGGGGGTGCGGCTGAGGATCCCAGCCGGCGCCAAACTGGATTCAGTAACTGTCGGACCATGTCGGCCTCGCCGAAGCCTGAGCCGGTACCGCCATCGCCATCGAATGAGGAGATAGCACGCTCTGAAATTAACCCCGCTGCATTCATCATTGCCTGGTATCCCTGTGTTGTTTCCCTGAGGGGCGAAGGGGCATCCATCCTCAAAAATCTACCCCCAGCACAGAGGAGGCAAAATTTGAGCACAAGCAACGTAAGGGGACAATAAGGATAGTGTAAAGCTCCCTCTACACTCTCTCTATTAATCACTCCCAGCACACATACAGCACGGGATAGATACAGAGTAAAGCTCCCTCTACACTGTCCCCATCAAACACTCCCAGGGCAGGAACAGCTCGGGGTTACATAAAGAGCAAAGGTCCCTCTACGCTGTCCTTATCAAACGCTCCCAAGACAGGTACAGCACGAGTTAGATACAGAGTATAGCTCCCTTTACACTGTCCCCATCAAACACTGCTGGGGCAGGTACTGCTCGGGGTTAGATGCAGAGTAAAGCTCCCTCTTCACTGCCCCATCAAAAACTCCCAGGACAGATACAGCAGGGGGATGGCTGCTGCCGAATTGGAGGTGCAGAATGGTTAACGAGGTTCAGCTGACTGTGGCTGTGTGCAGAGGCTGGAAGCTGTGTGACTGCTGCAAGAGGGAGTGACTCAGATTGAAATAAACGTTTTTCCACATTGACAACAAAGGAAGGCAGAAAACTGGAAGCTATTCTGTGAGTTTGTTTCACATTGAAGTCTTTTCGATTGATTGTAGGGGGCGGGGAAGAAGGGACGTGAAGACCTTGTTTTGGGCTGTGTGGTTCAATGGGGAGCTCCTGTGTTCAACACCTTTGGATAGGGAGCTCCCTCCTCACGCCAACTACTGATCCTGGGACAGCTGGATCTGCCCCGGGGAAGGGACTTATTATCTCAACATCGAAAGAGGCATGTATCTGGGCAGCTTAGAGATGAGCCAGGTGAAGACATCGCTCCACCCTCACAACTGGAAGAAACACTAAAAGACTTATTTTTTATAAATGCCAACAAAGACTGATTCCTCCTGGCCTTCCTTTCCCTCGGCCTCTTCCCCTTTGCTTTAATCTTTCAAGTGTTTGCATTTTCGATTTACTGTTGTATTTAGTTTTTTTTTGCTCTCTCAACACACAGTGCGAGTAACCTTTCTAACCCATGGCTTCTCAGTCCTCTGTAGCGGCGGTGCCTTCCTATGCTGATGCAGCTGCGGCAGCCAGTCCTGTGGCATCACCACTATTTAAAATCTTAACATTAAAGTTAAACTACATTGAGCACTGTACACAGTACTGGCCTCCATACACCTTGGTTAGACCACACCTGGAGCACTATGTGCAATTCTAGTCTCAATATACGTTGGTTAGACCACATTTGGAGCGCTGTGCACAGTTCTGGTCTCCATATCCCTCGGTTAGCCCATACCTGGAGCACTGTGTACAATTCGGGTCGCCATATTCCTTGGTTAGATCACACTTGGAGCACTGTGCACAGTTCTGGTCTCCATACATTCACCCAACCATGACTACTGAGGCGTGCATTAAGGCAATGTCCGAGGTTGGCAGTCCCTCGGCCATTGTGGCAGCCTCCAAAATGTATAGAAAGGCTGTGTTCTTCCTGAAGACTGAGGTGGCTGTGGCCATCGCCCTGAGTAGGGGGCTCGCAGTGGGTGGGACTACCCTGCCAATCGACCCTCTGGGGGCCACTGCGCAGTGTATAATGTTGTCAAACGTCACGCACTTCATTCGTGATCAGCTCCTCCACCCCCACCTGTACCAACTGCGGGAGGTAAGGTCGGGGATCACCCCAGTCCCGCTCGGTCTTCGGGAGCACAGTCACTGACATGTCTACTCCATCCGCCATCAGCTATTCATGCAGCTGCTGCGGGAGGAGGTCTTGGAGGGCCATTTTAGTGTGGAGATCCAGGGGACGGCATATGCGTCTTCTGGGCAGTAGACGGGGCGTGGTACCATTTCTGCAATGGGTGGAGGGGCATCTTTGTAAGAACATCCCCAAACTCCCAGCTGCCAAGTCCACCTCGGCGACCAAGGTTGGCGCCACTGCATCTCCTCTCACTCCCCCTATACCTCCTACAGACACCGCTCAGCCGGTTCCAGAGGCTGTGATTTCCATGGCCTCCAGAGGGGAGGAGAGTGCACGTCCGAGTGGAAGGAAGGTGCGGGAAAAAAGATAAATACCGAGAGGAGCGTCCCGTCGAGACCATGCCACAACCCGAGCCTGAGCAACAAGGCCCAATTCCGAGGAAACCATCTGCCCTTGGGCTGGGCTGAGGCCCTCGTTAACTACAAAGAAGGAGGGTGCGGAGGTTGAGGCATCTGATGATATGGAGGTCTCTGTGCCTCCGTGCCAAACTGGGAAAAAGAGGAGGAGATACCCCTCCACTGAGGGAACACAGGGCCCTGAGGTGCAGGACCCATCTGTTGGAGGGGACCTGTCTCCTGGATCGGGTCCCCGGTCCCCCCTGCCAGCACCACCATCAAGGTTGCAAAGTCTGGGTCGGAGCTCCCTACCCCTTAGGATGGAGAGAAGGGGGAGAACCCCGTACATGCAGCCGCTCCTGAAGGAGCATATGGAGCCCTGCTTGTGGTGGCGGAGCCTGGGAATGGCTATCTTTCTGCCACTGAATCTGGTGCCCTCAGTGTAGGGTAGGGCGAGGCCCCAAACCGTCGGCCCTCCCAGCCAGAATCCACTCCCAACGAGAATGTACCCGACCAGTTGTAATTGAAAATGCTGCCCCATCTTCTGGGATTATGGGCGCTGGTGATGGCCTCCTCTCCCTGCCTTCCATCTCGGCTCCGTCTGCATTTCCGTAGATGGGAACTTCCGATTCCCCTGGACCGCCAACTGGCCTGGCGACGGAGGTCCACAGGAGAACCAAGAGAGGAATCCTCCACCATCAATCCGGTGGGGGGGTGGGTGTGGGGGATAGGACTGTGACGGAGATGGGACCTGCTGGTGCGGCAGGGACGTCCGCCCCACAGTGTGTGGTGGGTGTGTCGGCCACTGGCGCTGATGACCCGGAGGAAGATGGGGACTCAACGTGGGGCACGGAGGACGATCTTGATTCCATCACTAATGAGGTGGTGGATTCCATCATGCCTCCACCGAGGCTCCTCTCATTCCCACGGGGGGAACTCCGGGATCCGGCATGCAGCGGGTGCCACAATAAAAATCAGCTGGCCCTCGGCCGTTGGTCGAATCCGCCGCTGATCATTCGGTCCATCGGTGCGGCCGTTAAGGAAGCAGGGAAGGGTGCGGTTGTGAAACTGGTTTAGAGGCGCCAGTTTAAATGGTTGCTGGAGGACTGGCAGGCCAGATGCACTTCCTGGCCTCTGGAGTTGCAGGGTGGAGTCCACATGCGTCACCTCAATCCTATTTCCAGTGGGTTGACTATCTGGTTGTCCCCATCTTTTCAGCCCGGGATCTTGAGGGTCAAGGATCTCCTGCCAGACCGCTTGCTCCACCTCGCCATCACCTGGCTAGCGTGCCACGTCACTTTGTGAATGTGTCCACGCCCAGGCCCGGCGTTTTGCAAGTGCGCTTCTTTGAAAAGGCATCCGCTCTCTTGAACTCCCTCGATAGTGTTGACTGCATCGTCCTCAGGGGGATTTTAACTGTCCCCTCGAGCTGGTGGATTGCTTCAGTCCCGAGCGTGGCCAAGCGTCAGTGGAGAATTTGAGGGAACTGATCAGCGCCCTCAATTTGGTGGACTTCTGGTAGAATGTCCATCCGGACTCCAGTGCCTTTACATGGAGTTCTGGAGAAGGAGGGTTCCGAATCGAACGTTTCTAATTTTCATAAGCATACGTGTCCCGCGTCTCGGCAGCCTCCATGCGGCTGGTGCTATGCTCGGAACACCACTTGGTGTGGGCGGCGTTCACTCTGCTCTGCGCGGGGGCGGTGTCCGTCTTCTGGCATTTAACAACCGGCTGCTGGAGGACGATTGATTTCAGGACACGTTCAGTCGAGTCTGGTCCGAATGGAGAAGGAAGCAGCAGGGCTTCCCCTCCTTGAGGCAATGGTGGGATGTGGGCAAGACTCACATCCGTGTCTTTTGTGAGCAGTATGTGAATGGGTCGCCCAAGAGGCAGTAAGCCGTGCTCAGGCACCGAGAGAGGAGTTGCTCCACTTGGAGTCCCGCCTCGGTCGTGCCGCTGCAGATCCAGCTCTTTGGTAGGCAGACAAAGAGAAGAATGACCCGCTAAGGGACCTGCAACTCATTGGTCCAGAGGCATAAACGTGAGGTCGCGGATCCATATCCTTGAAGATTTGGACTGCGCCTCACCTTTCTACTCACTGAAAAAATGGCGGGGTGTCCGTAAGCAGCACGTCGAGCTCCAGATCGCCGGCGGATCCTCCATCGCCGATCTGGAGGGAATGGGCCTCCTGATCAGTACTTTCTACAGTGCGTTGTTCTCTCCAGATCCGTCCAACCAGGACGTGTGCAGAGTTTTGTGGGAGGACCTGTTGAAGGTCAACCCAGAGTGCAACGGAGCATTGGAGGCTCCACTCACATCGGTGGAGCTGACCAGCGCCCACCATCAGCTCTCAAGGGACAAACATCCTGCGCTAGACGGGTTGACTGTGGAGTTGCGTGACGTACGGGGGAACGTTACGCACGGGTCCTGGAGGAAAACATGGCGACTGGGGAGATTCCCCTCTCATGGCACAGGGCAGTCATCGTCCCGCTGGCGAAGAGGGGTGATCTTCAGCAGCTTAAATACTGGCATCTGGTCTCACTCTTCAGAACGTATTATGAGATCTTTGCCCGGGATTTGTCTATTGGCCTGATTAGTCAGTTTGCGGACGACACAAAGGTTGGTGGAGTTGCGGATAGTGATGAGGATTGTCAGAGGATGCAGCACGATATAGATCGGTCAAAGACTTAACAGAGAAATGGCAGATAGAGTATAATCCGGAAAAATGTAACGTAATGCATTTTGGAAGATCTGATCAAGGTGGGATGTATACAGTAAATGGCAGAACCATGGGGAGTATTGACAGGCAGAGAGATCTGGGCGTATATCTCCACAGGTCACAGAAAGTGGCAACGCAGGTGCATAAAGTAGTCAAGAAGTCATATGGCATGCTTGCCTTCATCGGTCGGGACATACAGTTTAAAGATTGGCAAGTCATGCTGCAGCTGGACAGAACTTTAGTTAGGCCACACTTAGAATATTGCGTGCAATTCTGGTTGGCACACTACCAGAAGGATGTGGAGGCTTTGGAGAGGTTAGCGAAGAGGTTTACCAGGATGTTACCTGGTCTGGAAGACATTAGCTATGAGGAGAGGTGGGTTAAACTCGGATTGTTTTCACTGGAAAGACGGAGGTATGGGGCGACATGTTAGAGGTTTACAATGTAATGAGTGGCATGGACAGTGTGGATAATCAGAAGCTTTTTCCCAGGGTGGATGAGTCAGTTACTAGGGGACATAGGTTTAAGGTGCAATGGTCAAAGTTTAGAGGGGATGTGCGAGGCAAGTTCTTTACACAGAGGGTGGTGAGCGTCTTGAACTTGCTGCCAGGGGAGGTGTTCGAAGCAGGTACGATAGCAACTTTTAAGAGGCGTCTTGACAAATACATGAATAGGATGGAAATGGTGGGATACGGTCCCTGGAAGTGCAGAAGGTTTTAGTTTAGACAGGCATCAAGATCGGCACAGTCTTGGAGGGCCGAATGGTCTGTTCCTGTTCTGTACTTTGTTCTTTTTGTTTTTTGTACCAGACTGGGCTCCATGCTGGCACACATGATCCACCCAGACCAGTCCTACCTGGTCCCAGACCCGTCCATCCTGGACAACATCCACCTGTTCTGGCACCTGATCCATCTTACCCAAAGGACTGTCTGCCGGTTGTCTTTCTCTCCTTCGATCAGGAGAAGGCGTTCCACACGGTGGATCATGAAAACGTTTTCGGGTCTCTGCACGCATTCGGACTTGGGCCGCATTTTGTGGCCCGGGTCCGACTTTTATATGCCGCCGGGGAGTGACTTGTTGGCGCCCCTTCACTTTGGGCGAGGCGTGCGTCAGGCATGCCCCATGTCCGGCCAATTGTATACCATCTGCATGGAACCGTTCCTGTGCCTGCTTCACAGAAGGTTGATGGCATTGGTTCTGCATGGGCTGACCATGTGGGGCATCCTCTTGGCTTATGCCAATGACGTGCTCCTCGCAATCACAGATCCCGTTGCCTTGTGGAGAATGTGAAAATGCCAGCAGACCCTTTCTGCTGCGTCCTCCGCAAAAATCAACTTGGAGAAATATTCCAGAGCCCTGCTGCGTCAGTGGCGGGTGGACTACTTGAGGAGTTAACACATTTTGCACGGAGCACCACGCACCTCCTCTATCTGGGAGTTCCCCTTCGCCCTGCTGAGGAAGCCTGGCCGGCAAGCTGGCAGGAGTTGGAGGTGTAAGTCACCACTAGGCTTGTGCGCTGACAGGACTGCTCCGAGTGCTTTCCTGCAGGATCTGAGCGCTTCTCATAAACCAGCTCTGGTGGCCTCGATGCTGTGGTACCGGTTGGTCACTTTACCCCGCCCAATTCATGCACCACCAAGACCCAGAAGAAGCTCGCAGATTTCCTCTGGGGCAAAAGGGAATACTGGGTCTCTGCTGCAGTCCTAAGATTCCCAATCGAGGAGGGCGACCAATCGCTGGTGTGTGTCCGCACGCAAGCTGCAAACCTCCGCCTTTGGACCCTGCAGAGATAACTGTACATCGAGCGCCCTCCTTGATGGTGTGCAGTGGCGATGTATTTGTTATGCCAGGGGCACTGCCTTCAAGACAACATGCAGCTCCCAGCGAAGAACTTTATCGTGTTCTCTGAGGGAGTTGCCTGTCTTTTACTCGCATCTATTCAGACCCTGGAACATGGTCGCCTCCAGTCAGGGCGCTCCCCCACCGTCAGAGAAGAGCACCTCAGCTGTCTGGGCGGCCGGCTGCCGGCACAGACCAATGGGCAGAGGAGTAGCCAAAGCCCCCGGGACTCCCCTCAATGCGAGTGATGATGGGGTTCGGGAGCATGAATGTGGTTCAGTGTTGCCGTCTGGTGGCTAGGAGAAACCCCTGTGGAGGTCTCTCTACGCGGGAGTCCTACCGCTTTACATCGGGACCTGGGGTGGAGGATGCTGCACAGGGCAGTCTCGTGCAATAGACTTTTAAGTAGGTTCACAGACTCCCAGGTCGTCTGTAATTTCTATGGCCTGGCAGAGACTGTGTTCCACGTATATATGGTGTGTGTGAGGGTGAGGCCCCTGTTTGCATATTTAAAATGGCTGGTCCTTACGTTCTGGCGGTACTTCAGCCCCATGCTCCAGATCTTTGGGCACCCATGCACGGGGTCGTGGGCCAGGAGGAGGATCTCCTCTATGCCTGAGCCAGGCAAAGGTGACAATTCACAGGTCGAGGCTGCAGGCCGTCAGGGGTCCATCTGCCCTGATTGCCTGCCTCTCTTCTGCAGTTACGTTCGCACCCAGGTGTCCCTGTAGAAGGAGCATGCGGTGTCTACCATTACACTTGAGACCTTTCATGATTGGTGGGCACCGCAGGGAATGGAGTGCATCATCAACACCAAGACTGCCATTTTAATTTGAGTTTTTGGTTTATGTATCTGATTTAAGAAAGATATTTTAAAATGTATATAAAGGGTGCCTGGTTGAATAAAGGCCCCCTCAACAAAAGTATTAATGGTGCCTGCGGTATAAAGGCCAAAGGAAAAGTACAAAAAAAATTTAAAAATATACAGAGTAAAGCTCACTCTACACTGTCCCTATCAAACACTCCCAGGGCGGGTCCAGCACGGGATTAGACACTTCAGCAACCGGGGGTCGCCACAGGGACTGGAGAGCATCATCGACGCCATGAATGGCATTTTAATTTGAGTTTTTGGTTTATTTATTTCATTTTAATAAAGTTATTTTTGAAATGAATATAAAGGGGGCCGGAAGAATAAAGCCCCCCTCGACATAACATACATAAAAGGGGCCTAGGGTATAAAGGCCACCTTCTTTTAAAAAAAGAACAAAAAAGTGTTAAATACAGAGTAAAGGTCTATCTGCACTGTCGCCATCAAACACTCCCAGAACAGGTACAGCACGGGGTGAGATACCGAGTAAATCTCCCTCTACAAAGTCCCCATCAAGCACGTCCAGGACAGAAACAGCATGGGATTA
The DNA here is from genome assembly GCF_036365525.1 of Heterodontus francisci. Taxonomy (NCBI): domain Eukaryota; kingdom Metazoa; phylum Chordata; class Chondrichthyes; order Heterodontiformes; family Heterodontidae; genus Heterodontus; species Heterodontus francisci. The sequence continues at coordinate 1,547,231 of NW_027141699.1, forward strand.
GAATTAGAGTAAAGCTCCCTTTACTTTGTCCCCATAAAATACTCCCAGGACAAATACAACACCGGTTTAGATACAGGGTAAAGTTCCCTCTACAGTGTCCCCATCAAACACTTCCAAGGCAGGTACATAAATAGCACAAATCCTGTCAGAATAGACAGTTATATAGAACAGCAACAAAGCATATAGTCAGAGTATGAAAATGGACCATGAAATGAAACTTGCAAGGGATATCAAAATCGGCACAAAAAACCTTCTAAATATGTTAGGTCAGAGAGGGTGATCGGGGCCAATGTGGGCCCGTTGGAAACTGATAACGGCGATATTGTAAATAAATAAGGAAATGGCGGAAGTGCTCACTAATTATTTGGTGTCAGTATTTACAGCAGATGAAGTGGTCAGCATGCTGGGCATTCCAAGTAAACGTTAGATTGAATCATGAACAGGAATCCAAAAAAAAGCAAAGTACCAGGAATGGCGAAAATAAAGCGGATGGAAGAGTGGCAACAACCCAGAACCAGATAATCTTCACCCCAGTGTTTTGAAGGAAAGTGGGAGAACATTGCAGACACCCGGACCTGAAATCTTCAAGCTTCTCTCAACGGGAATCGTTCCTACAGATTACAAAATTGCTTCTGTCACCCCACTGTTTAAGAAAGGTGACAGGGGAAAACCAGCGTTTTACATACTAGCTAACATCCGTTGTCGTAAAATTAGAAGAGTCTATCGTCAAGGATAGCGTGACTCAACCCCTGGAAAGTTCTCAGCTGATGAGAGAGAGCCAGCAAGGATTTTTAAAGGAAAGGTCACGCCCGACAAACCGGAGTGAATTGTTTGTAGATGTGATGGAAGCTGTGGACAGGGAAATGTCTAAGGATTTCCAGAAGGCATTTGATGAATTCCCCCATGAGAGACTGTTCGCTGAATAGAATCTCATGGAATTGAAGGCATTAATGATTTGATTAGGCGATTGGCTGAGGGACAGCAGACAGGGAGTAAGAATAATGGGCAGTCCAGGATGTGACTAGGGGTGTCACGCAAGCATTTGTGTTGGGCCTCAACTATTCACTGCATTCATTAACTGCTTAGATGATGGAACAGGAAGCCACTTATCCCAATATGATGACACATAGTGATATGGCATGCGTTGTAGCACTTGTCAGATTTCTGACTGTTTGCTTGTTCTAGGGAGGCGGGAGCGGGGAGGTAAGGCTAGGTGGTCACATATGTCAAATGGAACACAAGAACTTAAGAAATAGGAGGAAGAGTAGGCCATTTGGACGCTCGAGCCTGTTCCACCAAACAATAAAATCATGGCTGATCTGTTTGTGACCTCCACTCCACTTTCCTGGCTGCACCTCATAAGATTTGACTCTCTTGTAGATTAAAACTCCAACCTGGCCTTGAACAAATCCAATTACCCAGCTTCCAGTGCTCTCTGGGGCAGAAAATTCCAAAGATTAATGGCCCTCTGAGGGACGGAATTCGTCCTCGACTCTGTCTTAAATAGGTGACACTCTATTCTGAAACTGTGCTCCCCGGTATATATTACTCCACGATGGGAAACATCTTCTCAGCATCTACCCTGTCAACACCCTTCAGAATCGTATGCTTTTCGAGGAGATCACCTCTCATTTTTATAAACTCGAATGAGTATAGGCCCAACATGCTCGACATTTTCTCATAAGAAGATCACTTCAGCCCAGGAATCAGCCTAGTGAACCTTCACTGAACTTATTCTAATGTAATTATACCCAGCCTTAAGTAAAGAGAGAGAGAAATAAAACTATGCACAGTGCTCTAGGTGCGGTCTCGCCAATGTCCTGTACAACCAGAGCAAGACTTCCCTACATATATCCTACATCCCCCTTGCAATAAATGCCAACATTCCGTTCGCCTTCCTAATTATTGATGTACCCAGTATGCTAGCCTTTGGTGATTCGAGCACAAGGGCATCCAGACCCCTCTATACCGCTGCATTCTGCAGTTTGTCCCCATGTAAATAATATTCTGCTATGATCTGCTTCCTACCAAACTGGACAACCTTATAACTTCCCACATTATACTCCATCCACAAAATTTCTGCCCACTCACTTAACCTATCTATATCCCTTTGCCGACTCTTCATGTCCTCTTCACAACTATCATTGTATTGTCCGCGAATTCGGTTACAAGACATCAAGTCATTAATATAGATTGTGAATAGTTCTTTTTGACTGGTGTTATTGCTGGGACATTCGGAATCGTTGCTTGCATTAGCTAACAAGCCTCCAGTGCCCTTATGCCAACTATGTGGTTGGTGCGTTTGACAGACACTGCTAATGTGCTTTGAAGGTGGCAGGATATATTGAGAGAGTGGTTAGCAAAGTATATGGGATCTTGGGCTGCACAAAGCAGCGAAGGAGGTTGAGGGGAAATGCTGATAGATGTGTGCAAGATTATGCTGAGTTTAGAGGTAGACAAAGTAAAGCTATTCCCATTGGTTGATGGTAAAAGGATCAGGGGACGCAGACTGAGTTCTTGGACAAAGATGCAGGGGAATAAAGTGAGGAAGGTCTTTTTTTATGCAGCAAGTGATAATGACCTGGAACTCACCTCGTACACGAGCAATGACAGTGGAAACGATGAATGATTTCCAAAGGAATTTCGGTGGCAGTTGAGTCAAATAAGCTTGCATGGCTACGGAGATCGAGCGCAGGTGGGGGCGGGTTGGGCCTGACTGCATTACACTGTGAAGAGCCGGCCAAATGGCCTCCTTCTGTGCTGTAAATGACTATATTATTGAAACGAAGGTCAAACAGAAGAAGCTTGTGGAATAATGGCTTATTATCGGCACTGGACAATCATCAACTGTCGAGCTGTCTCTAGGACAGGCATGGTGTGACCCCAGCCTGACTCAATTTCCGATGCACTGTCAATCTAACCGGGCCTCATCACCTTGTCCTTCCAGCCTCCCCCCAATGCCGTCGCCCTATTGCTGATTCAAATCTGGCTCAGTGATCGGAACGCGGAATGAGACCAGGAGAGGAGATTAACAAAGTTGCCCTTTATTGGCTTTCATGGTGCAGTGGCACGACAGGCGTCAGGGGCTAGGGATCCCATACAGATTAACGGGAGGGGGCGGGGCGAACGGCTGCTTTCTACAAATGAAAGATTCATCCGTTGAAGTTGGCGAGAGCCTGTAAGATCAGGAATTCCAGCATCATCAGTTCTTTGCTCCGGTAGCACTGCAGCACCCGACAGCACAAGGAATCAATTGCTACCACTTCGCTTTGACAAGCAACACTGAGCGTTCACCATCAGGCAGGTGTAAATACCCCTTGCAAGAAACCATAGAGAATCCATTCAGAGACCGACGTGTTGGCAGAGGCGGCTATTATCTGCGTGTAAAGTGCATTTAATTGTAGACAAGTGGTTGGATATGAACTGGGCATCCACATGAGCCCATATAAACAGGAATAGACTGAAACTCTGGCTGCTGGTTTAGGAGGTACATGCATGTAATTTGCATCTCTGCAAATATACAGAAGTGTATATACGTTACTCTCCAGTGCAATAGGGCGGCACAGTGGCGCAGTGGTTAGCACTGCAGCTTCACAACTCCAGGGTCCCGGGTTCGATTCTGGGTACTGCCTGTGTGGAGTTTGCAAGTTCTCCCTGTGTCTGTGTGGGCTTTCTCCGGGTGCTCCGGTTTTCTCCCACAAGCCAAAAGACTTGTAGATTGATAGGTAAATTGATCATTATAAATTGTCACTCGTATAAGTAGGTGCCAAATCTTTGTCCTCTGGTTCTCAACCCTTCCGACAATCGGAACTGTCTCTCCCTAGCTACCCTGTGCAGGCCCCTCATGATTTTGAATATCTCTATCAAACCTCCAAGCACAGCTTCTCCAATTTATCCACGTAACTGAAGGCCTTCATCTTTGGAACCGTTCTCATAAATCTTTTCTGTGCTTTTGTAAAGCCTTCGGAACCTTCCTAATGCATGGTGCCCAGAACTGGAAGCAATACTCCAGTTGAGGCCGAAACAATGTTTTATAAAAGTTCAAGATAACTTCCTTGCTTTTGTACTCTCTGCCTCTGTTTGGAAAATACAGGATCCTGTCTGCTTTTTTAACTGCTTTCTCAACCTGCCTTCAATGATTTGTGCACATATACTCCCAAGTCCCTCTGCTCCTGCAACCCGTTTACAATTGTACACTTTATCACATGGTGCCTCTCTGCGTCATTCTGCCAATATGAATCACTTCATGCTTCTCTTCATTACATGTCGTCTTCCCTGTGTCTGACATTCCACCAGCATGTCTATACCCTCTTTAAGTCCATCAATATCCTTTTCATTAGTAATGGACAGGCTCCGATAATTTTACAAGTTGTTACATATTAAGCACAGGAATAAGCCAATCAGTCTCAGAAGAGCTTTGCGACATTGGGGCTCCAGACAAAGGCTCCCCAGAAGATAGGAACAGGATGAGACCATTTAGCCCCTCAAAGAGTTGATCTTCTTTGGAATTGGGTTGTGGATGTTCCATCATTGAATATATTAGGACTCAGATCAATAGAGTTTTGATGTCTCTGGGAATCGAAGGATATGGGGAATTAGCGTGAAGGTGCAGTTGAGGCAAAACAGCCAACAATAGCATAGCAGGATCGAGGGACGCAATAGCCTACCCATGCCCTATATCTTATGTTATTATATTCGTAACAGCAGTCAGTGATGGATTGTTAGAATCGTGGCTTGTTTGGCATAGCACAGTGCAATGTTATTCTAACCAACCTGCTGACAAGCCACCCCAACCTGTCTATATGTGATTGTTATTTATTGCTCCTCATCTGTCTCTGTATCTGATTGGCCGAGTCAACACCAGGATTTCAAGAACCAAGAGCACAAATTTCATAATCCTCCGCAGGTTGCCTCAGAGTCAAAATCAGACAGCCTGAGTACAGAAGTTCGGTTCCTGGGTTTAAGAGAGTTTGCTGTGGTTTATAATCCCAGGCGCACGGGATTGGTGCTACTCTGGGCAATTGAACACGTCATTCCACGGATCTGATATAAATGGATTGAACGTAATATATTAGAGTAGCATTCAAAGGTTAGGGTGAGTTGGTGCAGCCGCCATGGTTATAACCTGTTCCAATTAAGGATTACGTTGTTGCTTGCTGTTCACTCCAATAAAATATTGTGAAAATTGAATCCATTGTCTTTGGTCCCCCTGTTCCCCAGCTACCGACCAATCCCTTCTCCCTGGTAAATGTATGATCTGAATCCAGACTGCCACAACGTCGGTGGCACAGTTAACACTGAGAAGACATTCCGACCACATATCTGCACAATCACAAAGAATGCCTATTTCTGCCTGCCTAACACTGCCCGGCTGCGCCCTTGCATCAGCTCACCTGCTGCTGACTCCCTCATCCATGCCCTGTCTACCTCTATACTTGATCATTCCAAGGCACGCCTGAATGCTCTCCAACATTGTACCCTCCAGAACTTCAACCCATCCACAACTCTGCTGCCCCCGTGTCCTAACTCGCACCAGGTCCCGTTCACCCGTCACCCATTTTGCTCGCTGACCTACTCTGGCTCCCGGTGCGGCAAAGCTTCCAATTTAAAATTCACATCCATCATTTAAAATCCTGCCATGGTCTTCACCCTTTCTATATCTGGAACCTCCTATAGCCCCTGCAATCCTCCCTATCTCTGTAACCACCTACAGCCCCATAACTTTCCCTATCACTGTAAACTTCTCGAGCCAGACATTCCATCCGAACTCTGTAAGTTCCTCCAGCCCCCACAACCCTCCCTTTCTCTGTACCTCATCCAGCCCTACCACTCTTCCTATCACTGCAACCTCCTCCAGCTCCTACAATTTTCCAATTCCGGCCTCTTGGACATCACTGATTTCCATCACTCCACCACTGGCGACCATGCCTTCAGCTTCCTGGGTCTTAATCGCTGGGATTCCCTCTCTAAACCTCTCCACCTTTCTGTCCTCCATTAAGATGCTCCTAATAACCTCCCTCATTGACCGTGTTGCTGGTCGTCACACAGCTCGATATCATTCAGTGTTCAAAACAGCTTCTGTGAGGCACCTTTCCAATGCCCATCAGCGTTCTCCTGGATACTGCCCTCTCGAAGTCCCATATCAGTGCCTACCAGTGGAACCAGTCAGCGACCTCGCCCTCGAGGGAGCTGGCAACCGGACTATTCTTTGCCCTCCCCCAATCCCGGTCTGTCTGCAGCCCCGTACAAGTCGATCCCAATTATATACACATCTGTAGGGTACGTGAAGTAACAGTAGCTGAGCTGGTGCCTGCCAACAGCAGATCAGTGACAGGGCCTCACCCTCTGTGTTGTGACTACTGCTTGCTCTCTTCCTGTTGGGGCTGCTGTGGCTGAGTGGACAGAATCGCGAGGGTGTCTGAAAGCAGGAAATCAGAAAGGCAAAGGAGGGGGGAACAGAAGGTGCTTGAAACACTCATCAGATCTGACGGCATCTGTCTAGAGAGAAACAGAGTGAATGTTTCAGTTCTGTGCCCTGGCTCAGATTGGACAAATGTTAGTAATGTGACAGTCTTTGAGCAAGTGAAAGCGGGGGTGGGGGTGGGGGTGGGGGGGCGGTGGAGGGAAAGAAGAACGTGAAGGGGAGATTGTGACAGGACAGACGGGGAGAGAATAAATGACAAAAATGCCATGGATCAGGATGCAAATGAAGTGCTAACTAATTGCAACAAAATACAAATCATGAGTCCAGAGAGACTACTAATGGCAGAACAATAAACAGCTCTATAACATTAAAATTAAGTTAAAACTTGCTAACATGGTTCCATAAATAAATAAATAGATTACAAGAATAATGCATATTTTATATACATAAAATAAAAATGCTAAATAAACAAAAAGAATGGGGCGCATGATCTGAAATTATTGAACTCAATGTTGAGTCCAGTCGGCGGCAAAGTACCTAATCGGAAGATGAGGTGCTGTTCCTCGAGATTGCGTTCATGTTCACTCGAACACTGCAGTAGGATAACCGCAAAAATATGGGTACGGTAACAGGGGGTGTATTATAATGGCAACAACTAGAAGCTCGGGATCATGCTTTCAGACCGAGTGGAGGTGTTCGGCAAAGCAGTCACTCAATCTGCGTTTGGTCCCCACAACGTAGAGGCGACTGCATTGTTAGCAGCGAATACAGTTTACCAAATTGAAAGAAATGCAAGTCAATCGTTCCTTTACCTGGACGGAGTGTTTGGGGCCTTGGATGGTGAGGATAGAAGAGGTAAAAGGGCAGATGTTACACCTCCTGTGTTTGCATGGCAAGGTGTCTTGGGAAGGGCCGAGGTGTCAATGGTGATGGAGGAGTGGACCAGGGTGTCATGTAGGGAACATTTCCTTTCGAATGCTGACAAGCCGAGAGAAGGGAAGATGTGTTTGTTGGTGGAATCACGCAGGTGGTGACAGAAATGAAGGATGATGATCCTTTGGATTTGGAAGGCGAAGGAGGGATTGAGCGAAAGTGCGGGGTTGGAATAGGAAGCAAGAGGTCCATGTTCACACCATCAGCAGCTTGCTCATCCCATCAGATATTAGGAGATGGGTGAGGTGGTACCTGAGTAAGGGCACAACTCTATTTTTTGTGACTGGCATTACGATGGGGGGGGAGAGCAATTGCCTCCATAGCGTTCAGGAGGTGAAGGCGTCCCTGTCCCCCTGCCCCGCCGTGCCCTGGACGGTTCAGCACGTTATGAAACTCCTTACACTGCAAGAGAGAAAGAGGCGGGGGTGGGCTATGCCAGTGATGCGCACCATTGGATTTAAGCGATGTGCCCTCTATAACTGAATAAGTGGAGGAGATGCACGAGGGTGAAGTGCCTGAGTCCTGATTTCCTGGGAGAGCTTCTGGGTGGGGGATGGACAGTTGAGCATTGAGCAACTGCATTGAGCAGTTTTGAGAGGTGGGTGGGAAATGGTGCCTGCAGGTACAATCACTTAATTCCTGTCTCCATGTTAAATAGGAGACCGCTTTTTCCAAAACTATGTCCCCTAGTGCTAGATTCCTCCAAGCAGGAAAACATCCTTTCAACATCGACCCTGTCAAGTCTCCTCAGAATATTATATGTTTCAATAGGATCACCTTTGATTATCTATTCTATGCACAACCTGTTCAACCTTTGCACATAAGACAACCCCTTCGTCCCGGGAATCAGCCCAGTGAATCTTCTCTGAACTCCCTACAATGCAAGTATGTCCTTCTTTAAATAAGGAGAATAAATAGCTCTGCCGTTCTCATGGTGCGGTCTCATCAACACCCTGTACAGTTGCAGCAAGACTTCCCTACCGGTATAATCCAACCAATTACACGAAATGCCAACATTCCATTTGTCTTCCTAATTAATTGCTATACGTGCATACTAACTTTTTGTTTATAATTCATGTACAAGGACACCCAGATCCCTCTGTACTGCAGCATTCTGCAGTCTCTCCCCATGTAAATAATATTCTGCTTTTCTGTTCTTCCTGCCAAAGTAGACAGCCTCGAATTTTCCCACATTATACTTCATCTGCCAAATTCATATTCACTCTCTTTAGCTATCTATATCCCTTTGCAGACTCTTTTGTGCCCTCTCCACAACTTGTCTTCTTCTCTCTCTCTGTCTGTCTCTCTGTCTGTCTGTCTCTCTCTCTCTCTCTCTCTCTCTCTCTCTCTCTCTGTCTCTCTCTCTCTCTCCACACAGGCTGGTAGAGCAGCGAGCACTGGGAGCATTTTCTGCTTTTGTTTCAGATTCCCTGCCTTTGCAGCCCTTGGCTTTTGCCTGTTCAATTTGTAGAGAGCGCACCATAATTTACCTCAAGCCTCTAACAATCTTCCTTCATGTGTTTAATCCAATACGTTGTGACATAATGATTAAAAAAAATCTAGCTCACTTAACCTCGACCAGTGCCAAAGATAGAATTATGGAACTGCAGAGCCTTTACCGATTGACAGATCACACCGACATTCAGGCGTGCACTAGATGGGACAGTATGTCCCCACTTAATTGTCAGGTTGAATGAAGAGATCTAGCATGAGCACTTAAACCAGCTGGCAGTGGATTGTTGACAAGCACAACAGACACTGAGTTGAACCCGAATAATTCTGTGCTGTTATAATTACAAAGCTGAGTTGTTCGACAATTTGTGCTGATCATCGCTGGCACCTTTCCAGGCATTTGGCATCAGAACACGAACAGGCGATACAGCCAGAGCCCAACCCATTGTTTATTCTATAACTGATAAGTCAAGGGCTGCATAACTTTCAACTACCAACTCCAGGTTGCTATCTTGCAGTTAGCAGAAAATGTTGTGAATCAATATTCGTAGGGTTACTTCAAATCCGAGCTATTGGAAAGCTGTGTTTGCAGCAAAGGAGAATCAATAGCAAAGTGTTAAATTCTGAGGTTCTGTGAGGAGAAACTGGTTCCAATGGAAGTGCTATCAATAACCATTGAGCAAAAATTTAAGGTAAATAACTGATTTAATTGCTCATTTAAGAGAGCCAGGAGAGAGAGAGAGATAAGGAATGCACGGTGAGCGTGAGAATGATTCCAGAGATGTGGGACTTCATTTACCTGCACAGATTGGAGAATCTGGGGCTGTTCTCCTTGGAGAAGAGATGGTGGAAAGGTGATTTGATAGCGGTGTTCAAAATCAGGTGGGGCTGGACAGAGTAGACAGAAATGAACTATTCCCAGTGGCTGAAGGATCGAGAACCAGAGGACAAAGATTTAAAGTGATTGGCAAAAGAAGCAATAGCGACAAGAGAAAAAAATTGTTTGTGCAGTTTGTGGTCAGGATCTGGAAAGCAATACCTGAGAGTATGGTGGAGGTAGATTCAATTGCGGCTTTCCAAAGGCAATTGGGCAATTAACTGAAGAGAAACATTTTCAGGGCAACAGGGAATGGGCAGGGGTTTGAGATTGGGTGAGTTGTTCTTGCAGAGAGTCAGCACAGACACGACGGGCTTAAGGACCTCCTTCTGTGCTGCAACCAATCTATAATTCTGGGGACTGGAGCGCGCTGCAGAAATGGACAGTAGGAGGAAGCAGATTCGACAGTGACTATTGAAAGAGCCCTGGATAAAAGGTGCAAATGTCACTCATGTAATGCGATAGGGGAAGAGCGGGAGAGTGGGACCTCATTGGATAGCCATTTCAAAGAGCTGGCACAGGCACAGGCACAATGGGCCAAATGGCTTCCCTGTGTGCACTACAAAGGCACAAAATCGAAACCGGCTTAGATTGCACTTAGCGAACTGCACACATTTGCAGTCACCATATTATGGGAAGGATATAGGGGCGCTGGAGAGGGTGCAGACAAGATTTACAGGGACATTCCCGGAAATCCGTGTGTATACATATCAGGAAAGGATTGAACAGACTGGGGTTATTTTCCCTTGGAAGGAAAAGGAGGCTGAGGGGTTAACTAATCGAGGTTTTCAAAGTTACGAATGGTTTTGATAGCGTGGATGCAGAGAGAAATGTTCTCACTGGGTGCGGAAGAGCAAATCTAAAGGCCAACAGTATAAAATCGCTGGTAATAAACCCAATTGGGAATTCCGGGGGAACATCTTTATCAAGGCAGTAGGAAGAATGTGGAACTCGCGAACACAGGGAGTGGTTATGGTGAATAGAATCGATGGACTTAAGGAGAGGCTGGATAAACGCATGAGGGAGAAAGGAATTGAGAGTTATGATGATAAAATTAGATGAGGAAAGATGGGAGAAGGCTCGAATGGAGTAGAAACAATGGCATTGATGAGTGCTCTTGAAACTTGCTGTTGACCACTATTTGAAAAGTGTTGACTGATGAACTTTGCGATTGTTATGGGAATGTGTTGCATGAAAGCTGCCCTTCTGAGGAAAGAACTTCAGTTCATGAATTTATGGGTGGTGGGACTGATATGGAGAACGCTAGCATTAGAAAAATTAACTGTGGGAGCACAACACTGTCAGACGGTCACTACTGAGGGAACATTGCACTGTGGGAGGGTCAGTACTGAGGGAGCACCGCACTGTGGGAGGGTCAGTAATGAGGGAACGCTGCACTGTGGGAGGGTCAGTACCGAGGTAGGGCTGCATTGTGGGAGAATGAGTACTAAGGGAATGCCGCACTGTGGGCGGGTCAGTACTGAAGGAGCACTTCACTTGGGCGGGTCATTACTAACGGAGAACCGCTTTATAGGATAGTCACTACTGTGGGAGCCCCTCAATGTCAGAGCAGAAGTACTGAGGAAGCGCTGTATTGTGGGAGGTCCAGTACTGATGGAGCGCAACACTGTCAGACGGTCAGAACTTAGGGACTGCCACACTGTCGGATGGTCATTGCTGAGGGAGTGCCACACTGTTGGATGGTCACTACTGAGGGATTGGCACACAGTTGGATTGTCACTATTGAGGGAGTGCAACACTGTGGGACGGTCAGTACTGAGGGTGCGCTGTATAGTGGGCTGGTTATTAAAGGGAGACTGCTGAACTGTTGGAGGTGACATCCTTTGATGAGACATTAAACTAAGGCCCTGTCTGCCCTCTCAGATGAGTGTAAAATATCCTATGTGCTATTTGAAGGAGCACAGCGGTGGGGTCCCAGGTTTGAGTTCTCCCTGGCCGTAATTAGAGGAGCGCAGAGATCTCGGAGAGTAGTGGGGGCTGGAGAAGATTACAGACTTGGAAGGGGGCGAGGGCCATCGAGGGACTTGAAAACAAGGATGGTAGTTATAACATCGAGGCGTTGGCGGGAAGAAAACTGGGCGAGTTATGGTGCCTGACCTTTGGTCCAGTTATTTCAAACTCTTAACTCTACTCTGTCTGAAGTATGCCCTTGGTCTGGGCACAGACTGGGCTAGATCGTTGGGCTAAGTGGCAAGTATTTATCATGCCACACAAGTGCCAAGCAATGACCATCACCAACAAGAGAGAATCCAACCATCTCCCCTTTACCATCACTGCCATTACCATTGCTCAATCCCCCAACTTCAACATCCCTGTGGTTACAATTGACCAGAGGCTGAACACTACCAACTATATAAATAATGTAGCTACAAGAGCAGGTCAGGATCCGGGAATTCTGCAGCGAGTAACTCACCTCCTGTCTCCCCAAAACCTGTCCACCGTCTACAAGACACAAGTCAGGAGTATGATGGAATACTCTCCACTTGCTTAGATCGGTGCAGCTCCAACAACACTTAAGAATGTTTAGTTTAGAGATACAGCACTGAAACAGGCCCTTCGGCCCACCGAGTCTGTGCCGACCATCAACCACCCATTTATACTAATCCTACACTAATTCCATATTACTACCACATCCCCTTCTAGACACCAATCAGGACAAAGCAGCCCGCTTGTGTGGTACTCCATCCACCATATTCAATATTCACTCCCTCCAGCACCGACGCACAGTGGCAGCACTGATTACCAATATTAGCCTCAGTAAACCACTTTTTATTAAATGCTTGCAAGAAGCACCTCTAACACATGAATGAGAGAAAGAAAATCAGTCAGCAACGGTAAGGGTTATTGAGGGTCTTTTCAGTACAAAGAAGAAAGTATATGTCAGAAATAGGCATCTGAGATCGTGCCAGACCCTGGACGAGTATAGGGGATGTATGACTACACTTAGGAAAGACATTAAGAGGGCGACAAGGGGCCATTGCATTTCCCTTGCAGATAAGGTAAAGGAGAAACGTAAAATATTCTATTAGTATACTGAGTGTAAAAGGGTAGATCGGGAGAGAGTAGGTCCCCTTAAGGATCAGTGTGGCAATCTATGAGTGGAGCCACGGGAAATGGACGAGGACTTAAATGAATATTCCTCGTCCGTATTTACCGTGGAGAAGGTCATAGAACCTAGTGAGTTCAACGGATGGAACATCGATATACTGGAGCATATCAAAATTACAAGGTAGGAGGTGTTGGAGGTTTTGAAGCGCATTAAGGTGGATCAATCCCCAAGGCCTGGCCAGGTGTATCCTAGGATGCTATGGGAAGCAAGGGAGGAGATTGCTGGGTCCTGGCAGAGATTTTTGTATCATCATTAGCCATGGGTGAGGTACCGGAAGACTGGAGGATAGTTAATGTTGTGCCTTTATTTAAGAAGGGCAGCAGGGATAAGTCAGGGAACTACAGGAAGGTGAGCCTTACATCAGTGTTGGGAAAGTTGTTGGAAGGGATTCTGAGAGACAGACCTTATATGCATTTGGAAAGGCATGGTCTGATTAAGGATACTCAGCATGGCTTTGTGCGTGGGAAATCATGTTTGACGAGTTTGATTGAGTTTTTCGAGGAGGTGACCAAGAGGATTGACGAGGGCAGGGCGATGGACGTTGGCTGCATGGACTTTAGCAAGGCCTTTGACAAGATCCCGCATGGTAGGCTGGTCCAGAAGGTGCGAACACATGGGATCCAGGGTGAGCTAGCAAATTGGTTGCAAAATTGGCTTAATGATAGGAGGCAGAGGGTGGCATTGGAGGGTTGCTTTTCAGATTGGAGGCCGGTGACCAGTGGTGTACCGCAGGGATTGGTGCTGGGCCCTCTGTTGTTTGTCATATATATTACTGACTTGGATGTGAATGTAGTGGGGCATGATTAGTAAGTTTGCAGATGACACCAAAATTGGTTGCATAGTCGACAGTGAAGAAGGTTGTCTAAGGTTACAACAGGATATAGATCAACTGGGTAAGTGGGCAAGTGATTGGAAAATGGAATTTAACGCAGACAAGTGCGAAGTGATGCATTTTGAGAAGTTAAACCAGGGCAGGACATATGCAGTGAATGGCAGGGCTCTGGGGACTTTTGTTGAGCAGAGATACCTTGGGGTGCAACTACATAGTTCCCTGAAAGTGGCAACACAGGGAGACAGTGTGGTGAAGAAGGCATATTGTACGCTTGACTTCATCGGCCGAGGCATTGAATACAAGAGTTGGGACGTCATGTTACAGTTGTACATAACGTTGTTTCGGCCGCATTTGGAGTACTGTGTGCAGTTCCGGTCGTCACACTACAGGAAAGATGTGATTAAGCCAGAGACGGTGCAGAAAAGATTCATAAGAATGTTGCCTGTTATGGAGGGCTTAAGTTATAAAGAGAGATTGGAAAGACTGGGTCTGTTTTCCCTGGAGCGAAGGAAACTGAGAGGGGACATGATAGAGGGATATACAATTATGAGAGGCAGAGATAGGGTAGATAGCCAGAGCTTGTTTCCCATGTTAGTGGTGACTAAAACTAGAGGGCATAGATTTACGGTGAGAGGGAGGAGGTTTAAAGGGGATCAATGGGGTAAATTTTTCACACAAAGAATAGTGGGTATCTGGAATGAGCTGCCAGAGGAGGTGGTGGAGGCAGGAACAGTAGCAACATTTAAGAGACATCTGGACTGGTATTTGCATGAGAAAGGCATAGAGGGATATGGAATTAATGCAGGCATTTGGGATTAGTTTAGATAGGCATTGTGGTTGGCATGGACGCGGTGGGCCGAAGGGCCTGTTTCAATGCTGTACGACTCTATGTCTCTAACTGTTGGGTTAAATTGTGTCTCACCAAAAGCTGAATGTAACAACATAAATATTGAGAGCAGCGCCAGCCAAGATGGAATAAGCACACGGTGTAAGAAACAATGGGTACATGAGTTAATCATTACAACCGCTGATGGATTTACACTGTGGAGTTGAGTTGTGTTCGAATGTTCCAGGAACCTGGGGCTGACTGGGCTGTTGCACTGTTCTGGACAGCTCATGTCAGACCACCTCTACTCAGACTTATAAAGGCCAGACTGTTCATCTCCAAATTGGCTGTTCCTCATAACAGCTCGATGTTTAACAGGATGACACAGGGGAATATATCAATATTGTCATTTTTTTCACAGAGGAATATCGCAGAAAACGGAGCATATTACAACGAAACCTTTATCAAAGACGGTGCTCAGTCGCAGCTGGAGTATTGTGTCCAATTGCAATGGCCAAACATCAAGATGTCAAACAGGATGCACAAGAGATTTACTGGAATGGTCCTAGGAATGAGGGCCTTCAGTTAATGTGGAGAGACTGCAGAAACAGGGGTTGTTCTGGGGTTCGTACCCCTCTATTCCCATCCTATTCATGTATTTGTCAAAATGCCTCTTAAACGTCGCTATCCTACCTGCTTCCACCACCTCCCCCAGCAGCAAGTTCCAGGCACTCACCACCCTCTGTGTAAAAAAACTTGCCTCGCACAACCCCTATAAACTTTGCCCCTCGCACTTTAAAACTGTGTCCTCTAAAAACTGACTCTTCCACCCTGGGAAAAAGCTTCTGACTATCCACTCTGTCCATGCTACTCATAACTTTGTAAACCTCGATGATGTCGCCCCTTCACCTCCGTCGTTCCTGTGAAAACAATCCGAGTTCATCCAACCTCTCGTCGTATCTACTACCCTCCTGACCAGGCAACATTCTGGTAAACCTCTTCTGCACCCTCTCCAAAGCCTCCACATCATTCTGTTAGTGCGACGACCAGAAAAGCTCGCAATATTCTAAGTATGGCCTAACTAAGGTTCTTTACAGCTGCAGCATGACTTGACAATTTTTATACTCAATGCCCCGACCGATGAGGGCAAGCATGCTGTATGCCTTCTTGACTACCTCATTCACCTGCGTTGCCACTTTCAGTGATCTGTGGACCTGTACGCCCAGGTCTCTGCCTGTAAATGCTCCTAAGGTTTCTGCCATTTACTGCATACTTCCGACCTGTATTAGACCTTCCAAAATGCATTACTTCACATTTGTCGGGATTGAACTCCATCTGACATTTCTCCACCCAAGTCTCCAACCTATCTATATCCTGCTGCATCCTCTGACAATCCTTATCACTATCCGCAACTCCACCAACCTTTGGGTGATCGCACAATTACTAATCAGACCAGCTATATTTTCCTCCAAATCATTTATATATACTACAAACAGCAAAAGAACCAGCACTGATCCCTGCGGAACACCACGAGTCACAGCTCTCCATTCAGAAAAGCACCTTTCCACTGCTGCCCTCTGTCTTCTTTGACTGCACCAGTTCTGTATCCATCTTGGCATCCCACCTCTGATCCCATGTGACTTCACCTTTTGTACCAGTCTGCCATGAGGGACCTTGTCAAAGGCTTTACTGCAGTCCATGTAGACAACATCCACTGCACTATCTTCATCAATCATCTTCGTCACTTCCTCAAAACACTCGATCAAGTTAGTGAGACACGACCTCCCCTTCACAGAACCATGCTGTCCCTCGCTAATAAGTTCATTTGTTTCCAAATGGGAGTAAATCCTGTCCCGAAGAATCCTCGCCAATAACTTCCCTACCACTGACATAAGGCTCACTGGCCTATAATTTCCTGGATTATCCTTGGTACCCTTCTTACACAAAGGAACAACATTGGCTATTCTCCATGTCCTCTGGGACCTCACCTGTAGCCAATGAGGACGCAAAGATTTCTGTCAAGGCCCGGCAATTTCCTCCCTTGCCTCCCTCAGTATTCTAGGGTATATCCCATCAGGCCCTGGGGACTTATCTAACTTAATGTTTTTCATGATGCTCACCATATCCTCCTTTATGATATCAACATGACGCAGACTATCTGCACTCCCTTTCCTGGACTCATCATCCACCAAGTCCTTCCCTTGGGTGAATATTGATGCAAAGTACTCATTTGGTACCTCGCCCATTTCCTCTGGCTCCACGCATAGATTCCCTCCTCTGTCCTTGAGTGGGCCAACCCTTTCCCTGACTACCCTCTTGCTGTTTATATACTTATAGAAAGTCCTAGATTCTCCTTAATCTTGTTTGCCAATGACTTTTCATGACCCATTTTAGCCCTCCTGACTCCTTGCTTAAGTTCCTTCCTACTTTCTTTATATTCTTCAAGTGCTTCGTCTGTTCCCAGCCTTCTAGCCCTTATGAATGCTTCCTTTTTCTTTTTGACTCGGCTCATAATATCCCTCGTTATCCAAGGTTACTGAAACTTGCCAAATTTTCCCTTCTTCCTCACAGGAGCATGCCTGTCCTGAATTCTAATCAACCGATGTTTGAAAGACTCCCTCATGTCAGATATTGATTTACCATCAAACAGCCGCTCCCAATCGAAATCAGTTAGTGCCTGCATAATATTGTTATAATTAGCCTTCCCCCCAGTCCAGCACGTTTCCCCGAGGACTACTCTTATCCTTATCCACAAGTACCTTAAAACTTACAGAATTATGGGCACTGTTCCCGAAATGCTTCCCTACTGCAGCTTCAACCACCTGGCCAGGCACATTCCACAATACCAGGTCCAGTACGGCCCCTTCCCTTCCCGAGTTGGACTATCTACATATTGTTTCAAGAAGCGCTCCTGGATCGTCCTTACAAATTCTGCCCCATCCAAGCCCCTAGCACTAATTGAATCCCAGTCAATATTGGGGAAGTTAAAATCACCCAACACTTCAACCCTGTTGCTTTTACATCTTTCCAAAATCTGTCCACTTATCTGCTCCTCTATCTCCCGCTGACTGTTGGGAGGCCTGTAGTAAACCTCCAACACTGTGACTGCACCCTTCCTGAGCTCTACCCATATTGCCTCGCTTTATGACCCCTCAGAGGTGTCTTCCCGCAGTTCAGCTCTGATATTCTCCTTAACCAGTAATGCAACTCCCCCAGCCTTTTACATTACCACCCCCACCACCCCTCACCACCCCCCCCCCCCCATCCCGCCTGGAACAACTAAATCCCGGAACGTTTAGCTGTCGATCCTGTCCTTCCTTCAACAAATTCTCTGTCATAGCAACAACATCATAGTTCCAAGTACTAATCCAAGCTCTAAATTCGTCTACCTTACCTGCTCTACTGCTCGCATTGAAACAAATGCACTTCATACCACCAGTCCCGCTGTGCTCAGCAACATCTCCCTCCCTGCTCTTCCTCTTAGTCTTACTGGCCTGATTTACTAGTTCCCCCTCAGTTATTTCACCTGCTGACCTACAGCTTTGGTTCCCATCCCCATGCCACACTAGTTTAAACCCTCCCATGTGACGCTGGCAGACCTCTCAGCCAGGATATTTGTGCCCCTCCAGTTTAGATGAAACCCGTCCTTCTTGTATAGGTCCCACCTGTCCCAGAAGAGATCCTAATGATCTAGTTATCTGAAACCCTCCCTCCTACACCAGCTGTTTAGCCACGTGTTTAGCTGCCCTATCCTCCTATTTCTAGCCTCACTGGCACGTGGCACAGAGAGTAATCCCGAGATTACAACCCTAGAGGTCCTGTTTTTTTAACGTTCTACCTCACTCCCTGAACTCCCCCAGCAGGACCTCATCACTTTTCCTGCCTCTGTCGTTAGTACCATTGTGTACCACAATCTCTGGCTGTTCACCCTCCCTCTTCAGAGTGCCCCCTACCCGTTCAGAGACATCCTTGATCCTGGAACCAGGGAGGCAACATGCCATCCTGGAGTCTCTTTCACATCCACCGAAGAGCCTCTCTGTGTCCCTGATTATAGAGTCTCCTGTAACCATTGCTCTTCTGTGCTTTGTCACTCCCTGCTGAACAGCAGAGCCAACCGTGGTGACACTGATCTTGCTGCTGCTGTTGTTTTCCCCTGATAGGCCATCCCCCCAACAGGATCCAAGACGGTATACTTGTTAGAGAGGGGGATAGCCACAGGGGATTCTCTCACTGACTGCCTGCCCTTTCTAGCGGTCACCCATCCATCTGCCCGCACCTTGGGTGTAACCACGTCTATAAAACTCCTGTCTATGATGTTTTCCGCCACCTGCATGCTCTGAAGTGCGTCCAATTTCTGCTCCAACCGATCCATGCGGTCTGTGAGGAGCTGCAACTGGGTACACTTCCTGCCGATGTAGTTGTCTGGAATTCTGGAAGCGTCACGGACCAACCACATCTCACAGGTGAAGCAAGTTCCCCCTCTAACTGCAATTTATAGCACTAATTAATAAATTAATTTAAAATAAATTCTTAAATACCTGTTAAATTCTTACAAAATTTAGTTCCGATTAACTATATGGTCCCTAGCGCTAGATTTCTACTATAAATATTAAATGCTAAATACAGTAATCTCCTCCCCCCAATTTAATTACTCCTCTGTTTATTAATTAATTAGTTAATTCGGGTTTTAATTAATTTTAATCAAAGTTTTTTTTTCAAATTCAGTGCAGCTTCCCCACCAGCCAATCAGTTCACAGCTTTCCTGTGATGTTACTTTTTTCAGTTTTTTATTTCTCAGTTTTTTTTCCACCCGAGGTAACCTATCGTCCCAGATCTCCACCCTCCAGGTCTTCTCCCTGGATGTAGACCGCAAATCTCTGAGCTAAGGTTTTTATTCTTACTGGTCCAGAACTCCACCCTCTCAGTCTTCTCCCTGGATGCAGAAGGTTTTAGTTTCGACATCCATCAAGATCGGTGCATGCTTGGAGATCCGAATGGCCTGTTCCTGTGATGTACTGTTCTTTCTTCTTTATTCTTTGTTTGTTCTTCTTAGAGTGGTTATAGTTAGGAGGAGATTAAATGCAGGTATTCAAAATCAGGAAGGATTTCATTTCAGCATATAAGGAGAAACTGTTTCCAGTGACGGGTGGATCGGTAACCAGATGGGCACAGATTTAAGGTGATTGGCAAGAGGGGGAGATGAGCGAACGTTTTTTGATGCAGCAATCTATTGTGATTTGAAATGAACTGTCTGAAAGGGCGGTGGAAACATATTCAATAGACACTTTCAAAAGGCGGGATTGGATAAATACTTGAAGAGGAAAAAGTTGCAGGGTGATGGGGGAAGAGTGAGATTAATTGGGTAGAATTTGTGGAACGCTGGCATAGGTCCTGTCCACGCAAAAGCTTCCACGATTACGGTTACCAGAAGTAGCCGTGCCTCTGGGTCTGCAGCGTGACAGTGTGAGATAGCAAAGGCTGCAGAAGGGGCAAGCTTCATGGCACTCCCTCAAGGAGGGGAGATGCACCAAATGATGCTGCTGGAAACAAAATCCTGCAATGTACGGAGAGAGGGGGAGAGAGATTGATAAAGAGGGGAAAGGGGGGGGGGTGGTCCCAGGGACACCCTCAGAAGGGATTGCGAGCAGACTCACAGGAGGGTCAGTTCCCAGAGTCTTGCACCGAGAACCTGGCAGCGGTGCCACAGGAAGTTCAATGACCTGACTGGTGCGGTCAAGTTAAGTGAATACATCTGCAGCAGTCATCTCCTACCCACCTCTCAATGTTGCTCAATGCACTACCATACCCCACACACCAATACTCACCCAGCAGCTGTCCAGCGCACTCAGAGCTCAGGGACCTCACCCTCATATCCCTTCCAGAGCTGCCACTCTTCTTCCCTACTTCCGCCACCTTCGCTCTATCTCCACTATTCAGCTATGTGAGGCACATCACCCAAACGTTGACTTCCGCCACACACTCTCTCTCTCTCTCCCGTAGGCAAGGATGCTTGTAACTGGCAGGAGAAGAGCTGAACCGCCTGGACTTGTATGAGATTGTGGAACCCGACGGAGGTGATGGTCTCCCCCGCCCCACACATTATGGTGCCAGTCGTGATACCAAACATTGTGCCCCTCCTCCTGCTCTTTGACGGGATGAGCTGGCAGCTGATGGGCATTGACATCTTACTTTCCATCTCACCACCACCCCCCCAATCAAATCCCTTCCTTCACCTTTTGCATCCAAAGGATCATCCTCCACCATTTCCACCATCTCCAAAGTGATGCCACCACCAAACACATCTTGTCCTCACCTGCCTTGTCAACATTCTGAAGGCAATGTTTTCCCCCAGCACCCTGGTCCACTCCTACACCATCCTCGATGCCTAGTCCTCATCCCAAGGCACCTCCCCATGCAATCGCAGGAGGAGTAATACATGCCCTTTTCCCTTTTCTCTGCTCAACAACCAAGGCCCCAAATCAACTATCCACATGAAGCGGTGATTTACTTCTACTTTTTTCAATTTACTGTACTGCAATTGCTGATCACAATGCGGTCTCCTCGACTTTGGGGAGACCAACTGCAGATCACTTTGCGGAACGCCTCCATTCTGTCTCTGAGCATGGTTGCGAGCCTAGGTTTGCTTTCCATTTTAATTCACCATCGTGCTTTCATGCCCACATTTCTGTCGTTGGCCTGCTGCAGTGTTCCAGTCAACATGAATGCAAACGTCTGTAACAGCACCTCATCTTCTGATTCGGCACTCCAAGGCCTTCCAGACTGAACATTAAGTTCATTAATTTCAGACCATGAGCCCCATTATTTTTTGATTATTTATTATGTTTATTTTATGTTTTGCATATTTTTTCTTGGTATTTATTCATTTATCTATTTGTTTGTTTGTTTATCTATGTATTTATTTTAATATGTGCTAATCTTAAACTTATATTTCATGTTTTTGCTTTTGCACGGAGCTCTTCATTATTCTACCATTAGTACTCTCTTTGGGCTCATCTTTTGACTTTCGCAACAATTATTCAGTACCCATTTGCATTCTGATACATGTCATCTCTGTGATTTAATCTCTCCCCCCAAGTCTGTCACAGTCCTTTCTTCCTGTTCTTCTCCACTCCCCCTGTCAGTTGCTCAAGATCTCATGCATTTTGAACGTTTGCCAGTTCTGATGAAGTATCATAGACCTGAAACGTTCACTCTGTTTTGCTCTATACAGATGCTCCAAGACCTCAGAGGGTTTCCAGCATTTTCACTTACCCCCTCTTTCGTCTTTCTGATTTCCTTCTTTCAAGTTCCCTCGAGCTGCTGCCTGCTCTGTTAAAAGAGGAGGAGAGCAGGCAACAGCCAAAGCAAAGATGGAGAAGCCCCATTGATTTATCTGACTTTGGCGAGTACCAGCTCAGCTACTAGTACTGTGCATACCCTGCAGACGGGTATAGAATTGAGATCAGCCGAACCGGGGCTGCAGCCAAGCCGGGATGCGGGCCACAGGGTGTGGGTCAAGGATGGGTAGTTTTCTAGCTTCACGGAGGGTGAGGTCGCTGACTGGTTCTGCTGACAAGGACTGAGATGAAGATCTCGACAGAGCAGCATCGACGTGAGCGCTGATGGACATCATCAAGGTGTTTCACAGGAGCAGTATAAAATCCAAAGCATGACATCAAGCAAAGTGAGGAGATATTAGGGACCAGACGGCCAACAGCTCAGTCCATAAGGGAGTTTTTAAGGGGCATCATGAAGGAGGAGAGAGATATGAAGAGGTTTACGGTGAGAATTACAGAACTTAGGGCCCCATGCACATGAAGGCACAGCTGCCAATGGTGGAGCGATGGAAATCAGGTGATGCTCAACTGATCAGAATTGGAGGAGTACAGAATCTGGGAGGGCTGTAGGGTCTGGAGCAGGTGACAGAAATAGGGAGGGTTTTAGGGGCTGGAGGAGGTTGTAGAAATAGGGAGGGGTGTAAGGGCTGGTGGAGGTTACGAAAATAATAAAGGTTGTAGGGGCTTGAGGAAGTTACAGAAATATGGAGTATTGTAGGGGCTGTAGGAAGTTACAGTGACAGAGAGGGCTGTAGGGCTGGAGGAGGTTACAGAGACAGGGAGGATTTTAGGAGCTGAAGGAGGTTACAGAGCCAGTGATGATTTTAGGGGGTGGAGAAGTTACAGAGACAGGGAGAATTGGAGGGGCTGGATGAGGTTACAGAGACAGGGAGCATTGTAATGATAGAGGAGGTCACATAGGCAGGGAGGATTGTAGGGGCTGGAGGAAGTTACATCGATAGGGAGGATTGTAGAGGCAGAGGAGGTTGCGGAGAAAGGGAGTATTTCTGGGGCTGCGCATGTTACAGAGAAAGGGAAGGTTGTCGGGATGGAGGAGGGCATAGCGATAAGGAGCATTGTAAGGGCTGGACGAGGTTACAGAGACAGGGAGGGGAGATGAGAATCATGAAGGGTTTTGAAAGCGGGATGTGAAGATTACTATCGAGGCATTGCCGAACCAGCAGCCAGAGTAGGTCGACAAGCAATGTTTGGTAGAGTTTGAATGGGATTCTGTGCTAATTAGGTCTCGGAGGCTGTGGATCTACATTGTTATGTACGCCAGACTGGGTAAGGATGGCAGATTTGCTTCCCTAAATAACATTAGGGAGTCAGATTGGCTTTGAAGTCAATCCCATAATTTCTGGATTGCCAGGACCAGCTTTATACTCCAGATTTATTAATAAACAGAATTTGAATTCCCCAGCTACAGTGGTGGAATTTGAACGCTCGGATTGGATGCCTGTTTTGGAGGGCCGACACACACACTGGGTTGTGACCACAGGCCGCGTGGGTTTCAGTTTCCCCATCGGGCCATTGTAG
This sequence comes from Heterodontus francisci, assembly GCF_036365525.1. Taxonomy (NCBI): domain Eukaryota; kingdom Metazoa; phylum Chordata; class Chondrichthyes; order Heterodontiformes; family Heterodontidae; genus Heterodontus; species Heterodontus francisci. The sequence continues at coordinate 1,570,581 of NW_027141699.1, forward strand.
GGCTGGCCAGTTAGTGGCCGGTGGGGGGTGTGCTTGCAGTCCAATCAAAGCCGGCGGATCGGACCCCCAAGGCTGAAAAATCAATGGGAAAGTAGCCTTTTCATTCCGAAAGATGGTGATTCTGGAATTGCTGCACTCCCTCAGTGGAGTAGACATTTGTGCTCAAGGGCAAGAGTGGGGATTTGGAGCCAGAACCTTCTGTTCGAGGATTTACGGTGCTGACCACCAAGACGTGACTGAAATCAGGACCTCACCTCCACCCACCCCTTCTTCCCTGCAAATCTGGCAGCAGTCTGTCCGGAACGAAAAACACGACACAGACACGAGGCGATGATAAAAGCGGCGGCTTTTATTGGCATGATTCAGTCAGCTGAGGGTCAGGTGGTCAGGGGGCCTGTGCTGACAACCAAAGCCTGAATTAAAGTTAGCATCCGTGGGAGCACTGTAAGGGTCGCACAGCTGTATTCATTCTCTGGCGCTGAGCTCAACTGTCATGGGAGAACGTGCAGCACTTGTACAGCCAGAAGCACCTGCCAGGAATCCAGGTCTCGCTGTTGCGACATGTCGCCAGTCTGCATGTTCCTCCAATCTGGGTGCATCCCAACAGCAAGCCTGCAATCCATGAAAGGAGGAGTTAGTTGATCAATTGTTCTGCTTGGGAATAGAGGGGGAAGGGCAGGGCGTAGACAAACTGAGTCTGTCTTGGTCACAGTCACGGTGGTGAGAGTGTAGAAGAACATAGTATTTCAAGGGTAGAAGCAGGGCTTTTGGCTCATCTGCTCCGTGCTGGCGTTTCTGCTCCACATGAGCCTTCTTCCAACATTCTCTCTGTCTCCCCACCCACCCACCACTCCCCTCCCCGATCGTCGTATCCTTCTATTTCTTTATCCCTCATGTATTTATCCAATTTCGCCCTTCAAAACATCGATAATATTTACCTCAAACACTCCCTGTGGTAACGAGTTACACATTCTTACCCCTCTCCGGGGAAGGAGTCTGTCACTGGAGTTATCATTGACAGTTTTATTTTTATGTCTCCCTGATTCTGGTCTTGCCCACAAGTTTTAATATGCCTCGAGAGCCTTCGTGCCCCTCTTCCCCCCCCCCCCCCAGCTCTGTAAACCCCTGCAGCCCCTACAACCCTCCCTATCTATGTACCCTCCTGCTGCCTCTACAACCTTTCTTATCTCTGTAATCTCCTACAGCCCCTGAAACCACACTTATCTCCGCACTCCTCTCACTCTGGCCCCTTATGCATGCTCCAATTTTGATCTGTCCACCAGTTCAGGTAGAGTGTGCAGTTCTGGGCACCAGGTAACAAGCAAGAACTGCGAGTCTGAAAGAGCGAAAAGGATTTACAAGGATAATACCAGAACTGAGAGCTTAGAACTATCAGGAAAAATTGAACATGCCGGGGCTGTTTTCTCGAGAAAAGAGGAATCTGTATGGTGACCTGATAGATGTCTTTAAGATTATGAACGTGCCAGCACAGGGAGTGTTTCAGGTGCATTGTAACAATGTATTTAAGTAGGATGCTGGTTAAACACATGAGGAAGAACGGGATAGAAGGATAGGTGATGGGAGGTGATGTAGAGGGGGTGGGATGATGATCATCTGTGGTAGCAATATCAGCAAGGGGCAGATGGGCTGAATGTCCTGCAAATACTATTTACTTCTCCACTCTTCCCTCCATGAATGTAACCCTGAAGACACAGCTTGACTACGCCCTGCTCTTTTACCACACAGAGCAATGGATCAATTAACTCGTCCTTTCCTGGCTTGACAGCTTGCTGACCGGATGCACCCATATTGGTGGAATGTGCAGACTGGGGGCGTGTCGCAGCAACGAGACATGGTTTCCTGGAATGTGTCTCTGGCAGTACAAGTGCAACAAGTGATCCTGTGGCAGATAAGCTTGATGGCGGGGGACGCAAATGGCTGGGAGACCATTCCAAGGTTCCCACGGATGCTAATTACACTTCAGGCACAGCGTGACCGCACAGATATCGTGATCCCTGAACTCTAGTGTCTGAATTGCATCAGAAAAATCGTCGCTTTGATCACCGCCTCGTCCGTGTTTCCTGTTTCTCTTTCAGGTTCCCCCACTGTCGCATTCGCGGAGAGGTGGACGGGTGATGGAGGGGGGGAGCTGAGGGCTTGGTGTCCGCCACATCTCGCAGGGCAGCACAGTCACCCCCCAGTCAGAAGGTTCTGATTACAAGAACCGTGCCTGACCTTGATCAGAAATTTCCAGGCCGAAAATCCAGTGCAGCACTTGAGGGAGTGCAGCACTGCTGGAGGAGCCATGCTTCGGGATAAGAAGTCCCTTTCCCATTGGCTCTCTGACCTTGTGGGCTCGGTCTGCTGCATTTGAATGGACAGCGAGGGCACTCTATCCCCTCGGCAACTGATTGGCCAACCCGACAATGGACTGGGGGAGGGCATCAAATGTTGACGTGACCAGGGAATTTCTCCCGACATCGGGGCACGCAACCCCAAAACAGGCATCCAATCCGCGAGTCCAAGCCCGACCACGAGAGCTTTGGGAATTCAATTTCAGTTCATTGTTAAATCTGGAATATTTCGTCATTCCCAATAATGAGTTCCTCACGTTAGTGTCCTAGGCCCCACCATCTTCAGCTTATTCACCAATCACCTTCCTTTAATCATAAGGTCAGACGTGGGATGTCCGCTGATGATTGAACAATGTTCAGCACCATTTGCAACTCCTCAGATCCTGAAGCAATCCTCGTAGAAATGCAACAAGACGTGGACAATATGCAGGCTTGGGCTGATAGGTGGCAAGTAACATTCACGTCACACAAGTGCCAGGCAATGACCATCTCCAAGAGAATGTAACCATCTCCCCTTGACATCCATTGGTATTATCATCGCTGAATCCCGCACTATCAACATCCCAGGGGCTACCAATGACCAGAAACTGAACTGGAGTAGCCATATAAATACCGTGTCTACAAGAGCAGTTCAGAGGCTAGGAATCCTGCGATGAGTAACTCACCTCCTGGCTCCCCAAAACCTGTCCACCATCTACAAGGTACTACTCAGGAGTACGATGAAAAACTCTCCACTTACCTGGATGGGTACCGTTCAAACAACACTCTAGAAGCTCGACACCATCCAGGACAAAGCAACAGCTTGACTGGCACCCCATTCACAAATAATCATTCTCTCCACTACCAACGCACAGTGGCAGCAATTTGTACTATCTACAAGATACACAGCAGAAACGCTCCAATGCTCCTTAGATAGCACTTTCCAAACCCGCCGCTTGAACCAACTAGAAGGACAAGTGCAATAAATGCATGGGAACACCACCACCTTCAATTTCCCCTCCAAGTCACACACTATCCTGAGTTGGAACTGTATCGTTGGGTCAAAATCCTGGAACTCCCTATCGAACAGCACTGTGGGTTTACCAACCCCACATGACTGCAGCAGTTTAAAAAGGCAGCTCACCACCACCTTCTCAAGAGCAAGTAGGGATGGGTAATAAATGCTGGGCTGGCCAGCGCCACCCACTTCCTCTGAATGAATAAAAAAATAAAATCCAGCAATTATGGAATTGCCGTAAAAACCCAACTGATTCCCTAATGTTCTTTAGGGAAGGAAATCTGCCATACGTACCTGGTCTGGCCTACATGTGAATTCATACCCACAGCAATGAGGCTGACTTCGAACTGCTATCTGAAATGCCCGAGAACGACTCAACTGTATCAAACACCAAAAGAAAATTCAATTAAGAATAAAACTGGCCAAACACCGGGCATCGATCTCAGCACCGGAAATGGCAATTGCACGCACTGTCCAGTGTATCCAACAAAATCCTTTACACCACCATCTGAAATTTGTGCTAAGGTTGGGAGAGCTGACCCACAGACTAGTCGAGCAACAGCTTGACATTGTCGTGCTCTCGAATTCATATCTTGCAATCAATGTCCCAGCCACCATCGCCATCCCTGGGTATGTCCTGTCCTACTGGTAGGACAGACCCAGCAGGGGTGGGGGCCCAGTGTTATCCAGTGTGGAGGGAGTTTCCCTTGGAGTCCTCAACATTGACTGTGGACCCCAATGCAGTCTCGAGTCATCAGGTAAAACATAGGCAAGGAAACCTTTGGCTGATTACCACCTACCGCGCATCCCACCAACACCCCCCCCCCCACCGAACCCCCGCCACACCACCCTCCCCCGCCCCCACCACCAACACCCAGACTGTTGAAGTCGTGTTTCTCCATGTTAAGCACCACTTGGAAGAGGCATGGCGGTTGGCAAGGGTACAGGATGCACGTGGTCTACTGTGTATTGCTCATTTTCCATGTATCACTCGCTGAGGTTTCTGAGACTCTGCCTATCACAGATGTGACTGAGTTCACTCAGAGATAGAGCCTCCCGCCTCCACCGTCCCTGCTCTTGGTCTCCCCCACCATCCCAAATGCCTCCCCATTTGCCTCATTTCCCACCCCAAACCTCTCCCAATTTCCGAGCTCCCTCGCCCCAACAACCTCCCCTCAGAACTGATGAAATGTCAATGACCTTAAACGTTAACTCTGCTTCTCACTCCATAGATGCTGCCAGACCAGCTGAGCATTTCCAGCAGTTTTTATTTATATGGAGACCAGAACTGTTTACTCCAAGTGCTGTATAGCTAAGGGATATAGAGATTACAACTGTGCACAGTGTTCCATGTGTGGTCTAACCAAGGTATATGGAGACAAGAGCTGAGCACAGTGATCCAAGCATGGTGCAAGCAAATATATGGAGACCAGACCAGTGCGCGGTTTACCAAGCATGGTGTAACCAAGATATATGGAGACCAGAATTCTGCACAGTGTTCCAAGTGTGCTCCAACCAAGGAATATTTTGGAGTAACACTGTGCACGGTGCTCCAAATGTCATCCAACTAAGGGATATGGAGGCCAGAACAGTGCACAGTGCTCCTTGTGTAATCAAACCCAGGGACATGGAGACCAGGAATGTGCACAGTGTTCAGGATGTGGTTTAGCCAAGTCATATGGGGCCAAAACTGTGCACAGTGCTCCAAAGCTGGCCGAACCAACGGATATGGAGACAAGAACAGTGCACAGTGCTCCAAGTGTGGTCTAACCAAGAGATATGGTGGCCAGAACTGTCCACAGAGCTCCAAGTGTGTTCTAACTGAGGTATATGTGGAGGGAACTATGTGCAAGTATAAAGACAAAGACTTGTATTTACATAAAGTACCTTTAACATAACAGAACATCCCAAGGTTCTGGACAGGAGTGTAGTGAAGCAAACGTTGACACCGAGCCACTTAAGGAGATATTAGGGACAGGCGACCAAAAGCTTGGTCAAAGTGGTCTGCTTTAGGGAGCGCATTAAAGGAAGAGAGACAGCGGTGGAGATGTTTAGGTAGGCAATTCCAAAGCTTTAGCCACAGCTGCCAGTAGTGGAGCGATAGAAATTGCAGCTGCTCACGAGGTCAGAATTGGAAGAAGACAGATATCTCTGAGGTTGTCGTACTAGAGGAGGCTACAAAGATAGGGTGGGGAGTAAGGGCTATGGAGGCACTTGCATTTGGAAACATGGTTTATAACTTTGGGAGGATGCCATTTAGGGTTAGCTTGTAGTTGAATACTAGAAGGGCAATAAGGGTTGGTCCTAAGTGGATAATCCTAAAAGTTGGCGTACAATTAAATAAAAACTGTTCAATTTTTTGAAAGTTCACAAATTAGATTGATAGATATTTGTTAGGAAAGGATATTAAGGAAGCAAGATTGGTAGATGGACTTATGATACAGCTCAACCATGATCAATTGGAATGACAGGCTTGAGGATCTCAGTGGCCATCTCCTGTTCCAACGAATAGTTCTATAGATTGGCTGCTAAGAGAAGTACTCACCTCCATATAAAAACCTTGAAGTCACTCCATCTTTGGTCGAGATGGGCTGTATCAGCGCCAGGAATCCAAGGACCAAGAGCAGAGCTTTCATCATCTTCTGTGGAACTGCTCAGAGTCACAATGAGACGGCTGGAGGACTGAAGCTCTTTATACGAGCTCGGAGAATATTCAGCAGTTAATAATCACACAGCAACATGCTGCAGATTGGATTCAAATTGAGTATATTAAAGTTGCAGACCTTAACTGGGACAAACTATAACTGTAATCAAAGATTAACGTGTCTCTCAAGCTCGTTTTTTAAAAATTAATAAACGGAGGGAGCAGTCTGAGTAATGACTGAACTGGTGATGGTTTAAATAAATTATTTGGTGTTTTTGAAAGACAGAGCCAATTATTGACTTGTCCGACCCACTCTTTCAGCACAATTCTGCTGTATTTTTTTCTTTAGCAATCATTTATCCGATTTCCTTTTGAAAGCTGCTATTGAATCTGCTTCCACGACCCTTTCAGGCAGTGCGCTCCAATGACAACATTTTGCTGTTGTAAAAAGACGCTCTCCACATCTTCAATCCAGTTATTTTTACCAATTATTGTCATTCTGTTACTATTTATTTTATTTAGATATACAGCACTGAAACAGGCGGTTCGGCCCACCGAGACTATGCCAACCAACAACCACCCATTTATACTAATCCTACATTAACCCCATATTCTCCACCACATCCCCATCATTCTCCTACCAGGACTAGGGGCAATTTAGAATGGCCAATATACCCACCAACCTGCAAGTCTTTGGCTGTGTGAGGAAACCATGGCACCCGGTGGAAACCCACGCAGACACAGGGATAATTCGCAAACCCGCACAGGCAGTACCCAGAAATGAACGCGGGTCGCTGGAGTTGTGAGGCTGTGGTGCTAACCAGTACACCACTGTGCCACCCCTACTTGCAAACAAATCTCCCAGCCTCTATAATATCCCACGGACACTATTGAACAAATTGTTGAGGATTTTCCCTGGACTCCCAGGGTTCATATTCATCTTTCTGCCAACATCACAGAAACATATTATCTGATAATTATCTCATTGTTATTGGTGGGATCTTGTTGCTCACAAAAAGCTGGCTGCATTCGCTATGTTCCAACGATGACTATTCTTCAGAAAAGTTGGCTGTAAAGCTTTTTGGGACAAACTGAAGCTTTTAAATGTGCTGGAAAAGCATAAGTCACTCTTTTCTTCTCCTTCTCCCTCTCTCCTTCTCTCATCTCTCCATTTATTCCTGTTCCCCCTCCCCCCCGCCCTCTCTCTCTCTCTCCTCTTTCTCTCTCCCTGTCGGTGTGTTGATTTCTTTCTCTTACTCAGTTTCTCCCTATCATCATTTGCGTCTCCACCTACCTCCCACTTCCTTCTCCATCTTCTTTTCATGTTGTCTCACAGTTCATTGCTAAATCTGGAATAAACAGCTATGATCTGTAACGGTGAAAGCAAACAACGAAATTGTCCTAAAAAACCATGTGGTTCCCTCATGTTTTTGAGGGGTGGGAATAGGCCATCCTTACCCGGTCTGGCCTACCTGTGATTCCAAACCCACATCAATGTGCCTGACTCTTAACTGCCCTCTCACCCTGTCTGATTCACTTGCCCTGGGTGGTTAAATATTCCGAATTTGAAGCCATTGTCGGTTTGTTAAACATTTGCTGGTACAGCAGAACTGATTGGATTCCACTTGTCATCATGTCTGACTCCCTTCAGCAAGGTGTGCGGAATGAATAATCCCTGAATATGAGCCTGCAGCTCACTGCCTGTCTGTCTGACACTGCATAAGGCCTCAGCTGTTGAGTGTCCAACTAGGCTCCATTGAAATTATTCACACTGGCGTATATTTTGTGCCCTTGTTACCCCGAATGCTTCTTCCGAGTGTCGTTCAACATGGTACATGAGCCGAGGGGGTGGGAGCGGTAGGTGGTAATCAGTAGGAGGTTTCTTGCCCATATGTGACCTGATGCCACGAAACTTCATGGGATCCTCAGTCAATGTTGAGGACTTCCAGGACAACGCCCTCTGACTGTATAACACTGTGCCGTCACCTCTGCTCGGTTTTCCTGCCGCTAGGACAGGACATATCCGGGGATGGCGATGGAGGTGTCTGGGACATTGTAATACATGATTCCGTGAGTATGACTACTCAGGCTGTTGCTTGATTGGCGTATGGGTATGTCTCCCAATTGTTGCACAAATCTCCAGATATTAGTCATCAGGACTTTGCATGGTAGACTGGGCACTGTGTGCCATTTTTGTTTCCAGTGCTGAGGTCAATGCCCTGTGTTTTATCCACTTTTGATCTTATTTGAACTTTCTACAGGGGTTTGATACAATGATTATCTTGTGCAGACATTTCACAGGGCAGTTAAGAGACAGGTGTATTGCTGTGGATTTAGATTTGCATTTTTGTTATTTCATTCATAGGATGTGGGCTTCGCTGGGCAGGCCAACATTTATTGCCCATCCCTAATTGCCCTTGAGAAGGTGGTGGTGAGTTGCCCTCTTGAACCGTTGCAGTCCATTTGGGGTAGGTACACCCACAGTGCAGTTAGGAAGGGAGTCCCAAGATTTCGACACAGAGACAGTGAAGGAATGGCGATATCGATCCAAGTCAGGATGGTGTGTGACTTGGAGGGGAAGTTTCAGGTTGTGGTGTTCCAATGCATTTGCTGCCTTGTTCTTCGAGTTGGTAGAGGTCACGGGTTTAGAAGGTGCTGTCTAAGGAGCCTTGGTACATTGCTGCAGTGCATCTTGTAGATGGTGCACACTGCTGTGACTATGCATCGGTGGTGGAAGGAGTGAATGTTTCTAGATGGGGAGCCAATCAAACGGGCTGCTTTGTCCTGGATGGTGTCGGGCTTCTTGAGTGTTGCTGGAGCTGCACCAATCAAGGAACGTGTAGAGTCTTCCATCACACTCCTGACCTATAGGCACTAAGCAAGCACAGGCGTCTTCTGTGGATCAAACGCATCCACAAGATGGAAGATTTTTGCATACTTAAAGAACGTATGGGTGATGATGTAGCCGGGGCCAGACGACCACTGAGTGCATAAAGCTCCATTTCAAGGAATTCTGATGAAAGATCACAGGACGTGTCATGTAATAATGCTACAATTCATGTCACTTAAAATTGCCACAGTGCATATCACTTAAAATCACGGCAGTTCCTATCACTTGAAATGACCATAGTTTAGATCACGTAAAATGGCAGCAGTGCATGTCACTTAAAATGATCACAATGCATATTACTTAAATGATCACGCTGCATATCAGTTCAAATGGTCGTATGCATATCACATAAATAGGCCACAGTGCATATCATTGAAAATGGTCTCGCTGCATATCACTAAAAATGGTTGGACACATATCACTTAAAAGGGCTACAGCGAACATCGTTTAAAATGGCAACAAATGATATCACCCACAGCATATCCTATTTTTATTTGCTTGTGGGATGTGGGCATCGGTGACGAGGCCAGTATTTATTGCCCATCCATAATTGGCCTTGAGAAGGCGGTGGTGAACTATCTTCTTGAACTGCAGAAGTCCTTGGTGTGTAGATGCACCCAATGTGCCTTTCGGAAGGGATTTCCAGGATGTTGATCCAACGACAGGGATGGAACAGCGATTTAGTTCCAAATCAGGATGGTGTGTGGCTTGGAGGGGAACATGCATGTAGTGGTGTTCCCATACATCTGCTGCCCTTGTCCGAGAGGGTACAGGCGGGTATTTGGAAGGTGCTGTTTCAGGAGTCTTGGTGTGTTGCTGCAGTGCATCTTGTACAGACTGCTGCCACTTTGAGTCCGTGGTGAAGGGAGTGAAACTTGTTGGTGGTAGATGGGTTCCAATCAAGCGGACAGCTTTGTCCTGGATGGTGTCGAGCTTCATGAGTGTTGTTGGAGCTGCACCCATCCAGGCAAGTGGGCAGTATACCATCACACTCCCGTGATATCTCTTCGATAGCAGATAGATATTGGGGAGACACGAGGTGAGCTATTTAACGCAGAATTCTCATCATCTGGCCTGACATATCACTTAAAATAGTTGCACTGAATATCACTTTCAATGGCCGCAATGCATATCACTGAAAATGGTAGCGCTGAATATCACTTTAAATTGCCGCAGTGCCTATCACTTAAAATGGTAGCACGGCATATCTATTTAAATGGCTGTAGCGCATCTCACTTAATGTAGTCGCACTGCTTGTCAGTTAAAATCACTGCTGCAGACAGATAACACTTAAAATGACCAGCGTGGGTTGCTCTCATTTTAAAATGGCTGCCGTGCATATCACTGAACCTTCGACTTCATTCCATTGTCCGGAAAAAGAAGCATTATTCTGGAATAATAAGGAGCCCTCATATTGGTTCTAATTGATGACTTCAACCTCCTCGATGTGGGGGTGGACTCTCCCTATCCTCCATCGTAGATTAACGTTGTTTGCGTCACATTAAAAGGTCAGGTCTAAATTAACCAAAGCTTTAAACCACTTCAAATTCAAGGGCCTAAATCCAACAGGAACATGTTCAACTGAGGCATCCAACCCCAGGGTCCTGGAGCGGAAATTCACCCCCAAGTGTAATAAACAGTCACAAACACACAGCGACACATTGGATGGTTCATCAGGGCGAAGGCCTTTGTCCAAGGAAGAGGAAGATCCTGCCGAATAAAATCCCTCATTCTAAAACCCTCTCACTCTTTTTACATCTCGTCTGTACAGTTTTCAAAGTAAAGCAAATGCTCCCCAGGACAAAAGGGAAAGAATAGATAAATCAAAGCAAAAGATATGTAAAAAAAAAGATACAAGAAGATCCCACAGTTTCCTATGTCAGTTTCATTGACATGCTCGCAGAAACATCCTACTACACGCAAATCCTGCTTAGAAAACAGGCGATTGGAAGTGATAACGATTGATACAGAGGTACATTGGGAGCACACAACGAACACAGACTAGACCGAGAGAGATGTCACTTCTCCCGGAATGAGGGAGGGAGGAGGCTTTGGGATTGGGAATGGGTGTCCTCCCACCCAAAAACACCGGCAGTCAGCAGTTTGCTTCACCCACTGAGTCTGTAACACACCGGGATCTCTCTCAATCTACTCTCTGGGGTCCTGTCCATTGGCATGTTACTCCAGGATCGAATTCGTTTGACCAAGAGGCCTGTTTTGCTGATTTGCAATCTTTAACTCCATACCCTGGTTGGGAACAGTACTGCAGTTTGCAAATATCTGATCGGCTTATAGACCCTACACAGGGACTGAGATGAACCAGTGACATGGCAAATTCCACCCACAGCTCAAACCTCACATTGAATTAATGCAGCTCCAGCTGTGCCTTTGTATGTCTCATCCCCTCTCTGTCTCTCTCTCCTGCTGTTTTTCCTACTCCCAATCCTTGTCTGCCTCTTTCATTCACTGTCTGTTCCTCTTTCTTTCCCCCTCACCTTCTCATTGCATATTCCATCTCTTTCACATGTTCTGACTGACTTCTGTTGCCTCTCCCCCCTTTCTACGTATTTCATCTCTCTGTGTCACATAGTCCCTCTGTCCATCTTACTTTCATTCACGCCACCCCTTATTCCTTGTCTTATTCTGTTGCATGCTCTGTCCATCTCACTCTCACATTCCTAGGACCAGCCAGCAGATGTCCTTCTCTGAAGGACATTGGTGATCCAGATGCTCTTTTAAAACAATCAATGATAGTTTCATTACTGAGACACGCTTCCAGTTCCAGAATAATGCTAATTAATTAATCCAATTTAAATACCACCAGTTGCCATTGTGGGATTTGATCCCATGTCCGCAGAGTATTAGGCAGGGTTTCAGCATTATTAATTCACTAGCATTACTGTCTCTGCTCTCTTTCTCTCTCATCTCTTTCTGTCTGTCTGTCGCTCTCATACACTGTGTAACAATTGTTTTGTTATTGTATTTTTTTTTAAAACGACAAATCTGTGCGTTTCCAAAAAAAAAATAACGGAAAAGGCTGTTTTGCTCAGTGCACAGTGGGACAGTGGACAGCGAATAGTGGGAATTCCTGCAATGTTTAGAAAGGAAGTATATAACAATAGTCAAACATTTCGGGTGCCATGAAAGGAAAGGGAACATGTACAAGAACACGACAGACAGTAATTTCAAGGAAACCACAAAAATTTGACCTTTCCTCAGGTCAGCTTTTGAGTGACAGGAGTGACACTATGTAAGGACATGTGGCCATTATCATTAAGTTTATTTTTACCTCTTAGACCCTTTGCAAAGCCTGTGAATTCGACAAAGGGAGGAATTTCAAATCTTTGCTTTGAACTGCCTTGAGCAAGGGACAAATACCCAGAAAAGGGTTACCTCTCTCTATAAAGCAGCAGTGCATGTCCTGAAAATGAATCCTGCATTTGAAAGGAGGCAAATTACTATTGCCTCCAGTATCTGAAGAATTCCTGGAGGTAGAGTGGTTCCTGGTGCCTCCTGTGTTTTGGGAGATCCTGAAATCTCAAGAAAGCTTCTACTGCTAGACTGCTGATTTTAAAAACCCAAACAGCTGATTGCCGCTCCCCTGCTGAAAGACCAGTGTAACATAAGAACAACATAACATAAGAACTAGGAGCGGGAGTAGGCCGCCCGGCCCCTCGAGCCTGCTCCGCCATTCAAAAAGATCATGGCTGATCTTTTCGTGGACTCAGATCCACTTGCCCGCTCTCTCACCGTATCCCTTAATTCCTTTATTGTTCAAAAAGATATCTACCTTAGCTTCAAAATCATTTACTGAAGTAGCTTCAACTACTTCACTGGGCAATGAATTCCAAAGATTAACAACCCTCTGGGTGAAGAAGTTCCTTCTCAATTCAGTCCTAAATCTGCTCCCTCTAATCTTGAGGCTATGCCCTCTTGTCCTAGCTTCACCTGCCAGTGGAAACATCCTCTCTGCTTGTATCTTATCTATTCCCTTCACAATTTTATGTGTTCCTATAAGATCCCCCCTCATTCTTCTGAATTCCAATGAATACAATCCCAATTTACTTAGTCTCTCCTCAAAGGCAACCCCCTCAACTCCGGAATCAACCTAGTGAACCTCCTCTGCACCCTCTCCAGTGCCAGTACATCCTTTCTCAAGTATGGAGACCAAAACTGCACACAGTACTCCAGGTGCTACCTCACCAGCACCTTATACAGCTGCAGCATAACGGCTCTGCTTTTAAACTCAATCCCTTTCGCAATGAAGGACAAAATTCCATTTGCCTTCCTAATTACTTGCTGTATCTGCAGACCAACCTTCTGCGATTCATGCACAAGGACACCCAGGTCCCTCTGCATAGCAGCATGCAGCAACTTTTTACCATTCAAGTAATAATCCTTTTTACTGTTACTCCTACCGAAATGAATGACTTCACAATTATTAACATTGTATTCCATCTGCCAGACCTTTCCCACTCACTCAATGTATGTATGTTCCTCTGCAAAGTTTCACAGTCATCTGCACACTTTGCTGTGCCACTCATCTTAGTGACATCTGCAAACTTTGACACCCTACACGTGGTCCCCAACTCCAAATCATCTATATAAATTGTAAATAATTGCGGTCCCAACACCGATCCCTGAGGCACACCACTAGTGACTGATTGCCAGCCAGAATAACACTCATTTATCCCCACTCTCTGCTTCCTGTCAGTCAAACAATCCTCTATCCATGCTAATACTTTACCCCTCACGCCATGCATCCTTATCTTGTGCAGCAGCCTCTTGTGCGGCACCTTGTTGAAGGCCTATAGGAAATCTAGGTACACCACATCCACTGGGTCCCCATTGTCCATCTTGCTCATAATGTCTTCATAGAATTACAAAAGATTTTTCAAGCATGACCTGCCCTTCATGAACCCATGCTGCGTCTGCCCAACGGGACAATTTCTATCGAGATGCCCTGCTCTTTCATCCTTGATAATAGACTCAAGCATCTTCCCCACGACAGAGGTTAAGCTAATCGGTCTATAATTCTCCATCTTTTGTCTACCTCCCTTTTTAAACAGTGGCGTCACATCTGCTGTTTTCCAATCTGCTGGGACTACCCCAGAGTCCAGCGAATTTTGGAAAATTACCGCCAGTGCACCTGCTATTTCTCCCACCATTTCTTTTAGTACCCTGGGATGCATTCCATCAGGGCCAGGAGAATTATCAATCATTATCTCCATTAGCTTGGCCAACACTACCTCTTCCGTAATAATGATTGTTTCCAGGTCCTCACCTACGTTCGTCTCTTTGTCAATTACTGGCATGTTATTAATGTCCTCCACTGTGAAGACTGATACAAAATACCTGTTCAATGCCTCGGCCATTTTATCATATCCCATAACTAAATTCCCCTTCTCATCCTCTAAAGGACCAACGTTTACTTGAGGCACTCTTTTCCGTTTTATATATTTATGGAAACCTTTGCTATCTGTCTTTATATTCTGTGCTAGTTTTTTCTCATGTTCTATCTTACTTTTCTTTACAGCTCTTTTTGTGGTTTTCTGTTGACCTTTAAAGTTTTCCCAATCTTCTAGTTTCATGTTGTTTTTGGCCACTTTGTATGCCTTCTCTTTCAATTTGATAGCCTCCCTTATTTCGTTAGACACCCATGGCAGATTACTCCTTTTCTTCCAGTCCTTCCTTTTCACTGGAATATACTTTTGCTGAGCACTTTGAAAAATTGCTTTGAAAGTCCTCCACTGCTCGTCAACTGTCCCACCATAAAATCTTTGCTTCCAGTCTACTTTAGCCAAGTCCTCCCTCATTCTATGGTAGTCCCCCTTGTTCAAGCGCAGGACCCTGGTATTGAATTTTATCTTCATACTCTCCATCTGTATTCTAAATTCAACCATGTGATCACTCCTTCCAAGAGGATCCCTAACTATGAGGTCATTAATTATTCCTGTCTCATTACATAGGACTAGATCTAGGATAGCTTGCTCCCTCGTCGGTTCCATTACATACTGTTCAAGAAAACTATCACGGATACACTCAACGAACTCCTCCTCAAGGCTACCCTGACTGAGCTGGTTCGACCAATCTACATGGAGATTATAATCCCCCATGATAATTGCCGTACCATTTTTACAGGCATCAGCTATTTCTTTGTTTATTGCCCGCCCCAATGTGATGTTATTATTTGATGGACTATAGACTACGCCTATCAGTGACTTTTTCTTCTTAGAGTTTCTACTTTCCTCCCAAATGGATTCAACCTCATTCTCTGTAGAACCTATATCATCTCTCAGCAGCCCCCTGATGTTGTCCTTGAATATCAGAGCTACACCACCTCCCTTACCTTCCTGTCTGTCTTTCCGAATAGACTGGTACCCCTGGATACTTAACTCCCAGTCGTGACCAACCTGTAACCATGTCTCCGTAATGGCTACCAAATCATATTCATTCACGATGATTTGAGCCGTTAACTCATCAACCTTGTTAAGAATGCTACGAGCATTCAGGTAAAGTGCCTTTATGCTAGCTTTCTTACCGTCATGATTTCCAACATCTCTAATAATATCTCCTGAGTTATCCTTCCTTTCTGCTTCATTCATAGTCTGCCTTGAACTTAAACCCTCCTGCACACATGTTAATCTGCTGCTTACCTTTGTATTTATCATCATACTCCCTGTCGTTTTCCCTTTCCCTTCCCCCCGACTCACTAGTTTAAAGTCCTAGAGACCACCCTATTTATCCTTTTCGCTGGAACACTGGTTCCAGATCTGTTCAGGTGGAGACCCATCGGTACAGATCCCCCCGTTCCAAAACTGATGCCAATGCCCCATGAAATGGAACCCCTCTTTCCCACACCACTCCCTTAGCCAAATGTTTACTTCCATAATTTTCTTATCCCTAAGCCAATTTGCACATGGCTCGGGCAGTAATCCAGAGATTATGACCCTCGAGGACCGGTTCCTTAATTTCATTCCTAGTGCTTTATAATCCCCAAACAGGTCCTCCATCCTAGCCTTGCCTATGTTGTTAGGCCCAACGTGGATCACAACAAATGGATCCTCCCCCTCCTGCTCCAATATCCTTTCATGCCGGTCAGAGGTATCCTGCACCCTGGCACCGGGCAGGCGACACACCATGCGGGACTCCCGATCCAGCTTGCAAAGGATACTATCTATCCCCCTAATTATAGAATCCCCTATAACTACCACTTGTCTTTTTGCTCCCCCCTCGTGAATGGCCTTCTGCACCATGGTGCCATGGTCTGTTGGCTCATCCTCCCCGCAGCCCTTTTCCTCATCCACACACGGAGCAAGTATCGCGTACCTGTTGGATAAGGTCAAAGGCTGAGGCTCCTCCACTCCTGAACTCAGGATCCCCCTAACTGCCTCACTTGCAATCGCACCCTGTTGTCCCTGATCACTAACTGAATTTGAATTACTTAATCTACCAGCTGTGACTGCCTCCTGAAACAAAGCGTCCAGGTAACTCTCCCCCTCCCGGATGTGCCGCAGTGTTTGAAGCTCAGATTCCAGATCATCAACTCTGAGCCGGAGTTATTCCAGCAACCAATACTTGCTGCAGATGTGGTCACAGTCGTTCACAATGGGGTCAGCCAGCTCCCACATCATGCAGCTGCAGCACATCACCTGCCCAGCTATCTCTGCTTAGTTAACTACTTTATTACTTTATATAAATTTATGAGTTAAATACTCTGATTCTTCTCTGCTATGGTCTTTTTCAAATAACCAATTAATAGATAAATCAAAAAAGAAAGTAAATTTTTAACCAATCACACGATACAGTAGAAATAGAAAAGCTTCCACCAGAGTCCTTTTTTGCCTGCTGCAGTCAAATTGCCTTGAAAACCTTTACAAACTTTTCATCCACATCACCTGGGAGACTTCGAGTGACATCAACTTTTCGAATCTGGGACGCATGACCTTGCCAAGGACATCCTACCAAGACACGATAAACTGAATTATTTTTATTATTCCTTCTATTCCTAAGAAACAGCTTGAAGCCAAATATCATTTATCGCCGGTTAAGCGTTTTTTAATGTGCATGTGTGTGCACGATCGTTAAGGAAATAAGGGATTCGTTTTCCCCAGATATCTAGATATATCTAATTAATAGTTAAGGCTTATTATTTACTTTTAAATAAATAATGTTGCTGTTATTTAAATAAAGTTGGTTTGGTTTGCTTCATTCCAGGGGTGAGGGGAATGCAGTGTTTACTTTGGCTATTTTTCGGTAGCTGGGTAAAGGTATTTGATATTCTATTACCTGTGGAGGAGTGGGACTGAAGTCAGAGTGCAATACTTCCGCCTTCATCGTAACATATTAACTGTGGGCTTGTCCGGGATCATTCCAATGCTAATTATTTTAATTGTGAGGGGAGGTAGAATTGAAAGAGAAAAATAAAGGAACCAGGTTTCTTGTGTAATTGGGTAGAGCCTACACCACGTAATGGCATTAGAAATTGCTGCAGCTATTCTGGGAAGTACGAATGTGTCCGTCAATGACCTGAAAACTTGAACCAAGATTAAACTGAAAGATTGGGCTGCACAATTCGAGTTAAAATTGAGCGCATTTTGGAAAGAACAGAGATGATTGATGCAGTAGCCCTACATCTGAAATTGGAAGAAGTTAGCATATCAGAGAGTGCTGCAGTTTGATTAGCTAGAGTTCAGTTAGAATTTAAAAAAAGAAAAAGACCAGGAAAAAATTTGAAAAACTTAAAATGGAGGCTCAGAAAAAGAAGTAAGAACACTTGAACGGGAAAAAGGAACGGGGGAAAGAGACAGCATTAGTATATTAGCAGTAATTAGTTTTTAAATCTAAGTTATGGCAGCGCAGTGGGATGTGCCTCCTGTGGTATATGTTTCCGTGACAAAGACATCTTCAAGAAATGTCACCGGCTGCACAAGATTGAGCTCCGGGTTTGGAACTTGAGCAGTGACTAACGTCACTGCCGTGCAGCTGCGAGGCAGAGTACGTTTCAGGGGGTAATCACCCCGGAGTTTAAGAGAGTGCAGGCAGAGAGGGACTGGGTGGCTTCCAGACAGACAAGAAGGACAAGACAGGCTGTACAGAGTACCCGGAGGGCATCCCACTTTCCAACTGGTATTCAGTTCTGAGTACCGATGGGAAAGAGGGTCTCTTTGGAGAGTGCAGCTAGAGTCGTGACCGGAGCACCATGGGTGGCCGTGCTCTGCAGGGAGGGAGGAGAAAAGACATGAGAGCAATAGAGGTAGGGGATTCTATAGTTATGGGAACAGATAAGGCGTCTGTGTTGTTTCAGACGAGATTCCAGGATGGTATGTTGGCTCTCTGGTGTAAGAGTCATGATATCGTCGAGCAGTTACACCTCATTCTAGAGGGCGTGGGTGCACAGCCAGAGTTCTTGGTTCACATTGGCACCAACAATATAGGTAGCAAAAGGGATGAGGTCCTGCAGCCTGAGCTTATGGAAATCGGAAAGAGATACCAAACAGGACCTCAAACGTTGTGATATGTGGATTATTCCCAAAGCCATGTGCTAGTGAGTATAGAAATAGGAGAATGCACCATATGAATGCATAGCTGGATAGATTGTACAGGAGGGAAGGCTTCATATTTCTGGGACAGTCTGGCCAGTTCTGGGTAGGTAGGACCTGTATAAGCCGGACGCAATACACCTGAAGTGGAGAATTTTGTGGCTAACCGGTCTATAATACCCTGCCTCCTTTTTAAGTAGTGGGGTGACATTAGCTACCGTCCAATTCTTTGGAACTGTTCCAGAGTCGATAGAATTTTGAAAATAAAATAACCAGCAATGCATCTACTATTTCTAGGGCCACTTACTTCACTCCTCTGGGATGTATATTATTAGGGGTCCTGGGAATTTATCTGCCTTCAATCCCGTCAATTTTCCTAACACCATTTCCCTAACAATACTGATTTCATACAGTTCGTCCTTCTCACGACACCCAATGTTCCCCAACACTTCTGGGAGGTAATTTGTGTCTTCCTTTGTGAAGACAGAAACAAAGTATGTATTTAATTGGTGTGCCATTTCTTTATTCCCCATGATAAATTTCCACGTTTCTGACTGTAAGGGGCCCACATTTGGCTTCACTAATCCTTTCCTCTTCACATACCTATAGAAGCTTTAACCGTCAGTTTTTATGTTCTCAGCAATCTTACTCTCATAGTCTATTTTCCCCTTCCTAATCAACCGCTTTGTCCTCTTTTGATGAATTCTAAACTACTCCCAATGCCCAGGTTTGTTGCTTGTTCTGGCCTTTTTATATTTCTCCACCTTGGATCTACTGCTGTTGCTAATTTCTTTTGTAAACCACGGTTGAGCCACTCTTCCTGCTTTCTATTTTGCGTCTGACAGGGATGAACAATTGTTGTAATTCATCCATGTGCTTTTTAAATGCTAGCCATTGCCAATGCACCATCAACCCTTTAAGCAACGTTCCACAATCTATCATAGCCAACTAGCCCCTCATACCTTCATAGTTTCCTTTATTTAGATTCAGGACCCGAGGCTCGGAACCAATTCCCTCACTCTCCAACTTAATGAAGAATTCTATCATGTTATGGTCTCTCTTCCGGAAGGGACCGCCGCACAGCAAGATTCTTAACTAATCACTTCTCATTACACAATACCCAGCCTATAATGACCTGTTCTCTAGTGGTTTCCTCAATGTATTGGTCTAATCAACCATCACGTATGCAGTCCAGGAATTCTTCCTCTCCAGAATTATTGCTAATTCGGTATCCCTAATCTATATGTAGATAAAAGTCACCCATTATTACAGTTGCACCCTTATTGCATACGTTTCTAATTCCCTGTTAAGTGCCATACTCGATATTGCCACTGCTGTTTGGGGGGTCTATATTTAACCCCCACCAATGTTTTCTGCCCCTCGGTGTTTTTTAGTTCCACCCATACAGATTCCACTTCAGGATTCCCTCAGCTAATATCCTTCCTCTCTATAGTATTGATGTTCACTTTTCCTAGCAATTCTACTCGACCTACATTTCCTTTTTGACTGTCCTTCTTAAATATTGAATGACCCTGGATATTCAGTTCCCATCCTTGGTCACCCTACAGTCATGTCTCCATAATCACAATTACATTGTATGCATTTGCATCTATTGGCATGGTTAATTCACCTATCTTATTGTGAATACTCCGCGCATTGAGATGCGATGCCTCTACGCTTGTATTTTTAACATTCTTCATCATCTCAGCATTATTTTGCACTATGGCCCTATTTGTTTCTTGCCCTTGATTTCCATGCATTTCCATGGACTTTTGCATTTTTGGTTTCCTGTCTTTCGTTTCTATCCGTGTTTCCTCCTCCTCAGTCTCTCTACTAAAGTTCCCATCCTCTGCGATTCTAGTTTAAATCCTCCCAAACAAGACTAGCAATCACCCCGTTGAGGACATCGGTCCCGTCCTGCCTGAGTGTAACCCGTCCCGCTTGTACAGGTCCCATCTTCCCCAGAACTGGCCCCGATATCCCAGGAATCTAAATCCCTCCGTCCAGCCACGCATTCATCTGGTCTATTCTCCTAACACGTGGCACAGGAAGTAATCTTCAGATTACTACTTTTGAGGTATTACTTTTTAATTGCAGGACCTCATCCCTTTTTTATACATATGTCGGTGGTACTAACATGTACCACGACTACTGGCTGGTCACCCTCCCCCTTCAGAATGTCCTACAGCCGCTACGAGACATCCTTGATACCAGCACCAGTGAGGCAACATACCACCCTGGAGTCTCGTTAACCGCCATAGAAACGCCTGTCTGTTCCCCTTACAATTGAATCTCGTATCACTATGGCTCTCCCAGCCTTCCCGTCCAGCTTCCTGTGCAGCAGAGCTATCCATGGTGCCACGGAATTGGCTGTTGCTGCTGTCCCCTGGGAGGCCATCGGCCCAACAGTATTCAAATTGATATACCTATCTGAGGGGGGTATGGCCACAGGGACCCCTGCAGTCCCTGCCTGCTCATACTACTCCACCTTGTGTGCACCCATTACTTGTGGTGTGACCACCTCTTTAAACGTTCAATTCACAACGTCCTCAGAATCGCGGATGTTCCACATTGAGTCCGTCCGCAGCTCGAGCTCCGTAATGCGGGTAGCCAGCAACTACAGCTGGATGCACTTCCTCCACACACTGGAAGCGTCCCTGATTTCCCACATAGTGCAGGAGGAGCGTATCATGGGTGCGAGCTCTCCTGCCATGATAACTTTAGATTATTAGTTAGTCCCTATAAATTAACATTCGTTACAGTAGGGGCCTTATGCTACTCCAAACACTACCCCATACAGTCTAAAGTCCTTAATAAATTGCAGTAATTAAAAAAAACATACTTTAGTATTACTCACCTTATCAGTTATACGGTAGGTTTTGAGAGTTAAAAAAAAAACTGCCCCCTTATTTCTTATGCTATTAAAATCCACTAACAGCTGTTACTTACCCAACAAGTTCGCTTACGATTTTCCCGTGATGTCACTGGAAGTCTTTTCTTCCCCCTCTTTTGATTCTCTTTGAATTGGGGCCATTCGAGTCAGGGCAGGAAGTGCCATCGGCCCTTTAAAGGGAGGTGGTGTGCCCATACTTATCCCAACCCTCCCATCTATCTTCCCATTGTTTCATTTTTTCGCCCATGTCGCAGTCATTGTTGCCCATCGTCGGGGCAGATGGCACCGTGGTGTGGACTCCCTTGATGTGTTTCTGCATCAATCTGATCAGTTGCCGATACGTCTCCAAATTATTACTGTCGCTTTATCACTTTTTTGTTCTGCCTGAGCTTCCCAACATTTTCTCCTGCGGGTTGGCAGATCATTTGCCTGTCACCCTTGTTGCTTCATTCTCTCTATGAGTTTTCTGTGTTTCTGGGCAAGGTGGACAGATATACTGCCTTCCCCTCGCCATTGTACCGCAAAGTCCAACTTCGCTTTCTTGATTGCAATCATTTCCACGCACTCAGAGATCGCCTTGTCTCCCGGAGACCCCCTTCTCTCCCCGTTACAGCTCGAATCTGCCTTCTAACCCATCCTTCCCTTATGCGAACTTACTTTTATGAATATTTTTCAATAACTTGAAGTAATACTCACCCAGGTTTCTTCCTGTCTCTCGTGGGGTTGACAGATCCTGCTGACTACTCCAAACTGAAGCGAAGAACTTTGTTCTCGCTTCCCACGGTAATAAGACGAGACAGAAGCGTCTTTTCTTCACCAATTTATTCAAACATATGTTCCGTCATAGATCTCACCAACTGTTCGCCGATCATTTATAGACATTAGTTTAAATATACATTGATATAAATTGCTAAGCTCCATTCACCAATTCCGTACAAACATCATCTTATCAGTATCCAATCATGCTGATCGGGTTATTTATTTATTTTATGGCCCTTCGGCCCACCGACTCTGTGCCGACCATCAACCAACCATTTATACTAATCCTACATTCCTACCGCATCCCCACCTGTCCCTCTATTCCCCGACCACCTACCTATACTAGGGGCAATTTATAATAACCAATTTACCTATCAACGTGCAAGTCTTTTGGAGGAAACCGGAGCACCCGGCGAAAACCCACGCAGACACAGGGAACATTTTCAAACTCCACACAGGCAGTACCCAGAATTGAACCCGGGTCGCTGGAGCTGTGAGGCTGCGGTGCTATCCACTGTGCCACTGTGACGCCCGTTGGCGACAAAGGATACAATTCTCCAATCACGAATACTGCATACACTTTTGGTTGCACAATTCTGAAAGTAGACAGACTTATCCTGTCAAGAGTGAGCCGTTCGTGCACAATTTCTTCAAACAAACTTAGATATTCATTAAAACTTAATAGGTGTCTCGTGTTTTTCAGTTAATTATTTTCTATCTATATATACGAAGTAGACTTGTCTCATTGCCTTCCATATGTTTCTGCTGAGCGAGCACTCTGTCGTACGTCCTGTCAATAGCTCTTTACACTTCCATGTTATTTGTTTTTACAGTTCTAAAGAAAGGACATCTGCTGATCTCAGTTCTGCATTCTGTTTTTGCAGATCACTTCTTACGACAGTAACAATTTTTTTGACTAAGTGTCCCATTTAACCTACACTAAACTAAACTTCTCATCCCTTAGGCTCCCTTTCAACAGTTGAACAGGACTGGGATGAAAACCCTTTCAGGAAGGTTTGCTAGTGCTGTTGGGATGCTTTCAGCTAGTCTGGAAGGAGGATGGGAACCTGAGGGTAGATTCAGATAAGAGAAATTCAGGGCAGGGAACGGGAGGCAGAAAATAAGCGTGTGAATTTGAGGCTATTTCAGGGTAAATCAACATCTGACATGTGGGAGTCTTTCAAACGTCAGTTAATTAGAATCCAGTACCAGCATGTTCCTGTGAGGAAGAAGGATAAGTTTGGCAAGTTTCGGGAACCTTGGATAAAGCGGGACATTGTGAGCCTCGTCAAAAAGAAGCGTTCGGAAGGAATGGAAGGCTAGGAACAGACGAATCCCTTGAGGAACATAAAGACAGTAGGAATGAACTTAAGCAAGGAGTTAGGAGGGCTAAAAGGGGTTAAGAGAAGTAATTGGCAAATAGGATTAAGGAAAACCCAGGGCTTTGTATACGTATATAAAGAGCGAGAGGGTAACCAAGGAAAGTGTTGGCCCACTCAAGGACAGAGAATGGAATCTATGTGTGCAGCCAGAGGAAATGGGCGAGGTGCGAAATGAGTACTTTGCATCAGTATTCAGCAAAGAGAAGGACTTGGTGGATTATGAGCCTACGGAAGGGAGGGGAGATAGCCTCAGTCATCTCATTATCTAAAAGGAGGAGTTGTTGGGTGTCTTGCACAGCATTAAGGTAGATAAGTCCCAGGGCCTGATGGGATCTACCCTCGAATACTGAGGGTGGCAAGGGAAGAAATTTCTGGGGCCTTGATAGAAATCTTTGCATCCTCATTAGCTACAGTGAGGTCCCAGAGGAATGGAGATTAGTAAATGTTGTTCCTTTGTTTAAGAAGGGTAGCAAGGATA
This sequence comes from Heterodontus francisci, assembly GCF_036365525.1. Lineage (NCBI taxonomy): Eukaryota > Metazoa > Chordata > Chondrichthyes > Heterodontiformes > Heterodontidae > Heterodontus > Heterodontus francisci. The sequence continues at coordinate 1,594,520 of NW_027141699.1, forward strand.
ATCTAGGAAATTATAGACCGGTGAGCCTTACGTCAGTGGTAGGGAAATTATTAGAGAGGATTCTTCCGGACAGGATTTACTTCCATTTGGAAACAAATGAACTTCGCATGGTTTTGTGAAGGGGAGGTCGTGTCTCAATAATTTGATTGAGTTTTTTGAGGAAGTGACGAAGATGATTGATGAAGGAAGGGCAGTGGATGTTATCTATTTGGACATCAGTAAAGCCTTTGACAAGGTCCGTCATGGCAGACTGGTACGCAGGATCAGAGGGGAGCTGTCAAGATGGATACAGAACTGGCTGAGTGGAACAGTGGAAGGGTGTTTTTCTGAATGGAGGGATGTGACTAATGGTGCTCCACTTGGATAAGTGCTGGGACCTTTGCTGTTTGCAGTATATATAAATGATTTGGAGGAAAATGTAGCTGGTCTGATTAGTAAGTTTGCTGATGGCACAAAGGTTGGTGGAGTTGCGGACAGTGACGAGGATTGTCAGAGGATACAGCAGGATATAGATCGGTTGGAGACTTGGGCGGAGAAATGGCAGATGGAGTTTAATCCGGACAAATGTGAGGCAATGCATTTTGGAAGGTCTAATGCAGGTGGGAAGTATACAGTAAATAGCAGAACACTTAGGAGTATTGACAGGCAGAGAGATCTGGGCGTACAGGTCCACAGGTCACTGAAAGTTGCAACGCAGGTGGGTAAGGTAGTCAAGAAGGCATACGGCATGCTTGCCTTCTTCCCTCGGGGCATAGAGTATAAAAATTGGCAAGTCATGCTGCAGCTGTACAGAACTTTAGTTCGTACACACTTAGAATATTGTGTGCAATTCTGGTTGCCACACTACCAGAAGGACGTGGAGGCTTTGGAGAGGGTACAGAAGATGTTCACCAGGATGTTGCCTGGTCTGGAGGGCATTAGCTATGAAGAGAGGTTGGATAAACTCGGATTGTTTTCACTGGAACGACGGAGATGGAGGGGCGACAGGATAAAGGTTTACAAAGTTATAAGCGGCATGGACAGAGTGGATAGTCAGAAGCTTTTTCCCAGGGTGGAAGAGTCAGTTAAGAGGGGACATAGGTTTAAGGTGAAAGGGGCAAAGTTTAGAGGGGATGTGCGAGGCAAGGTTTTTACACAGAGGGTGGTGAGTGCCTGGAACCTGTTGGAGGGGGAGGTGGTGGAAGCTGGTACCATCGAGATATTTAAGAGGCATCTTGACAAATGCATGAATAGGATGGGAATAGAGGGATACGGACCCTGGAAGTGCAGAAGGTTTTTGTTTAGGCAGGCATCAAGATCGGCGCAGACTTGGAGGGCCGAATGGCCTGTTCCTGTGCTGTACTGTTCTTTGTTCTTTGTTGTTTTCTGGCTTTGAAAGGCAGAAGAAGCAAAGGTTAAGATGTGGACAGTACAGACATTTGGCAATGTTAAAAGGCATGTATTTATATGCAAGAAGTATAACAAATAAAGTCGATGAACTGAGGGCAGAACAATATCTTTGCTGTAACGGAAATTTGGCTTAAAGTGGGGGAAAAATGGCAGGTATATCCCTGGATATAGAGTTTTCAGGCGTGATAGAGAGGGGGGATACAAAGAAGGGGGTATAGCATTATTGGTTAGGGAATTAATAACAGCTGCGGGGAGAGATGTTATGCTAAATGAATCATCAATTGAGGCCATAAGCGTGGAGCTCTGAAATAAAAAAAGGGAAGCCTCACTACTAGGAGTGCACTATAGACCCCAAAAAGCAAGAGGGAGATAGAATAACAAATATGTAGGCAAATGTCTGAGTGCAAAAACAATAGGGCAATAATAGTTGAGGATTTCAACTACCCTAATGACAATTGGCATACAAGCAGTGTGAAGGGTACAGAAGGCACAACATTCTTAACCCTTCCCTCGCCCCAGTAGTGTCACGCCGGCATTCCCCAGATGGGGAATTAAAGGCATAGAATGCTAACCACCGTACTGAGGATTGCAGCTGGTCCAGATGACTGTAGGGATGTTGATTTAAATCTATTGATCTCCATAATTTAAAAAGTATTGCTTTTTCCCTCGCTCAGCGGCGTGGTGGCTGTCACGGAGCTTCACCACCGCTGTTAAGATCAGGTCAGGCCCTTGCAGCGTCAGCCTCTGTGGTGGACCTCTGGCGGAACCGTATTATAGCCGCCCCGACGTCGTGGAGCCCGACGCCACGGGCTTAGTAATATTCAGCCCAAGGTGATAATGGTAAGTCGATGATTGGTCCAAAAACATTTAGTGTGTGTATCTTAATGAAATGGTTATACAAATAGGGTCCGATTTACAGAATGTGTAGAAGACTTCAAGAGACAATTGCAGATTGAGGCAAGTGTTTTCACACGAGGCTGAAGGCATTTATTTCCATGACTTTTCGCAAGGCAGAAATGCTGTAAAATAACTCTCAGGCACACACTGTAAAGTACTTCTCAGATACTATTATGTATCAAGTCTTACTTGTGCAGGATAACGTTTAATCACTGCCATCAATATGGATCAATGTCGACTCAATGCCTATTAAGGTATATCAAAAGGAAAACGTAACATAAAGTAGATGATGAAAATCTATTTCCACTGGTTGTGGAATCTAGGAATTGGAGGCAGGGTCTAGAAATGAGATCCAGACGTTTCAGCAGTGAAACTAGGAAACACTTGTACACACAACGTGTCGTCAAACTTTGGAACACTCTTTCACAGACAACAATTGCTGTTAGATCAATTGTAAATTTTAAATCTCAGAGTGATAGTTTCTGTCAACCAATGTTATCAAGGGATATGGGACAAAGGTACCTGTATGGATGTCGGTCACAGGCCCGCCATGATCTCATTGAATGTTGCAACGGGCTTCAGGTGCCAAGGGCCACTGACCTGAAACTTTAACTCTGCTTCTCTCTCCACAGATGCTGCAAGACCTGCTGAGTATTTCCTGCATTTCTTGCTTTCATTTCAGGGGCTAAATGGCCTCCTTCTGTTCTTATATTCCTATGATAAACCCACCTCCATCACCAAGACTACACAGTGCTGATTCCCCATGTACTTATCGACTCGCCATATTTTAACATTACATCAACACGCACTTACCTGATACACAGCCACAGGGTTGATTCACCATGTGACTATCGACTGGTCATATATTAACATCTCATCAACATGCACTTACCCTATACACGGAGCATCCCAGAACATCCAACTCTAAAATGTTTCATACATATTTCTGTCAAATTTTCCACGAGAAATTCCAATAACCACATTTTCGATAAATATTAATGATCTGGTCTTGGGTATTTCGTGCACACCGTCAACGTTTGCAGATGAGTCAAATCTCGGTGATGTAGTAAACAGTGAGGCAGATAGTAACATACTTCAGGAGGTCCCAGACTGACTGGTCAAATGGGCAGACACATGGTAGATGAAAGTTAACACAGTGAAATGTGTGGTGATATATTTTGGTAGGAAGAAAGAGGAGAGGAAATATAAATTAAATTTTAAGTGGGTGCAGAATGAGAAACCGGGGGTATATGTACACATATCCTTGAAAGTCCCAGAACAAGCTGTGAAGGCTTTTTAAAAATCATACAGGATCTCTAACTTTATTAACAGAGTACAAAAGCAAGGAGGTTGCGCCAAACTTTTATAAGACACTGATTCCTGCTCAGCTGGAATATTGTGTTTAATCCTTAACTTTAGGAAGGATGTCGAGGCCCTGGAGAGGAAGCAGATGGGATTTATTAGAATGGTTATGCGGTAAGAGATTTCAGTTATGTGGGCAGACTGGAGAATTTGGTGTTGTCCCCCTTAGGGGAAAGATAGTTAAGACGAGACTTGGTAGAGACGTTCAAAAACATGAGTAATTTTACAGATTAAATAAGGAGAATCTTTTTTTCTGCAGTGGCAGAAGGGTCTGCAATAAGAGGTTGCAGATTTAAGGTGATTGGCAAAAGACCATTGGCGCAAAGAGGAGACATTGTTTACACAGAGTTGTGATCTGGAATGCGGTCCATGAAAGGATGGTGGAAGCAGATTCAATGGCAACTTTCAAAAATGAATTGAATAAATATTTGAAGGAAACTACAGTGCTGGGGTCTGTGAATAAAGAAATTACACTTCAACTCGGTACGAAACGATCGACTCTTATTCTGAGTCTATGACCATGTACTCTAGACTCAACAGCCACGGGAAACATTTTCTCAGCATTTACCCTGTCAAGCCCCTTAAGTCGTTTATCTATTTTCAATAGATCACCTCAAATTCTTCTAAACTCGAGGGAATATACATATCGTCCAAGCAACCTCTCCTCATGGGACACTCCTCTTGTCCCATTAACCGGTCTACTGAACCTTCCTTCCACTCCTTCTAGGGGAAGTATATCGTTCCTTAAGTAATGAGACCAAAACTGTATACAGGAATCCAGGTGTAGCCTAACCTAAGCCGGTATAATTGTACTAAGAATTATTTACTCTTATCCTTCAACTACTTTGCAAAAAAAGGTACATACAATTTGCTTTCATAATTTCTTGCTGTATCTGCGTGTTACCTTTCTGTGATGTATGTACTAGGACAGCTAGGTCCGTCTGAATGTAAACATTCCATGTCTCTCACCAATCAACAAATACACAGATTTTTCTGTACCTAAGTGGATCACTTCACATTTTGCCACATTGTATTCCATCTGCCATGTTCTTGACAACTCACCCAAGCTGTCTATATCCCTCGGCAGCTCCTCCCAGCTTACCTTCCAACTTAACTTTGTATCGTCAGCAAAGGTGCATATGTTGCACTCATACTCTTTATCCATGTCATTAACTCACCTTGTAAATAGCTGAGGCCCAATTACTGATCCTTAAGACACCCTTCTAGTCACAGCGTGTCAATCTGTAAATGCCCTGTTTACACCAACTTTTTTTCTACTTTCCAATCCTTGGGAACTATGCTAGAATCTAAGGAATTCTGAAAGATCAAAACCAAAGGATCTAATATCTCTGCAGCTACCTCTTTTAAAACTCTGAGGTGCAGTAGTACAGGTACAGGGGATTTGCCACCACTTTGTTCCATTAATTTCAGGAGTACGATGTCTTTACCTATACTGATCCCTACAAGCCCCTCATTCTCACGAGACACAGTGTTCTCCGTTATTAACGGAACATTTTGTCTTCTACTGTTAATAGTAACAAAATATTTGTTTAATGACTCCGCCATTTCCCCAATATAATTTCACAGGTCTGTGCCTCCAATGGGCCCACCTTTATTTCCACCAATCTTTTTCCATTTACATAACAATAGAAATGTTCACAATCTGTTTTTATGTCTCTCGCTCATCTACTCTAACAGTTTCAGTTCTCTTACCTGATCAAATTCCTGGTCCTCTACTGAAGTCTAAAATCTTCCCAATGCACAGGCTCACATTGAACAACCTCTCCTTCAACTTGACTCTCTTTCTTCAAGTAAAAGGTGTTGCTATGGGTATGCACATGGGTCCTAGATATGCCGATCTTTTTGTGGGATGTGTTGAACATTCCTTGCTCCAGTCCTACTCAGGCCCCCTCCCCCCACTCTTTTTCCGGTACATTGATGACTGTATTGGTGCCGTTTCCTTCTCCCGCCCAGAACTGGAAAACATCATCAACTTTGTTTTTAATTTCCACCCTTCTGTCACCTTTACATGGTCCATCTCCGACACTTCCTTTCCCTTCTGCGACTTCTCTATCTCCATCTCTGGGGATAGGCTGTCTATAATATCCATTATAAGCCCACCAAATCCCTCAGCTACCTCGCCTACACTTTTCCACATCCTGCCTCCTGTACGGACTCCATTCCATTCTCCCAGTTTCCCGGTCTCCGACGCATCTGCTCTGATGATGCAATGTTCCATGACAGTGCTTCTGATATGTGTTCCTTTTTCCTCAATTGAGGATTCCCCCCACTGTTCTTGACAGGGCCCTCAACCTTGCCCGGACCATTTCCCGCAGCTCTTCCCTCACCCTTTCCCCTCCCTCCCAGAGCCGTGACAAGGTTCCCCTTGTCTTCACTTTTCACCCCAACAGCTTCCATATCCAAAGAATCATCCTCCACCATTTCTGCCACATCCAGCGTGATGCCACTACCAAATGCATCTTCCCCTCCCTTCCCTTGTCAGTATTCTGAAGGGATCCGTGACACCCTGGTGAACTCCTCCATTAACCCACCACCTGACCCCCTTCCCATGGCACCTTCCCCTGCAACCGCAGGAGGTGCAAAACCTGCCGATTTACCTCCTCTCTCCCGACAATCCCAGGCCCCAAACACTCCTTTCAGGTGAAGCAACGATTTACTTGTACTTCTTTCAATGTAGTATACTGTATTCGTTACTCACAATGTGGTCTCCTCTACATTGGGGAGACCAAATGCAGACTGTGTGACCACTTCGTGGAACACCTCCACTCAGTCTGCAAGCAGGGCCGCGCGATTCCGGTTGCTTGTCATTTCAACACTACCCCCGCTCTCATGCTCACATCTATGTCCTGGGCTTGCTGCAGTGCTCCAGTGAACATCAAACGCAAGCTCGAGGAACAGCATCTCATTTACCGATTAGGCACACTACAGCCTGCCAGTCTGAACATTGAGTTCAATAATTTCAGAGCATGACAGGGCCCCCATTTTACTTTTATGTTTAGTTATTTTTTCTTTTTCCCTTTTTTACATTTTTTTGTGTTTATTTAATTTGTTTCATCTTAGTTTGTTAAGTTTGCTTACCCAATGTTTTTTCATGTTTGTACTTGCGGCAGTTCAATTTTCAGTCCGTTAACACCCTATATGTACTGATGCTTTGTCATTCAACACATTATTGACATATTGTTTGCCTTTTCTCCACGATGTTTCCGTCAGCTATTTTGTGACCTTGTCCTATCTACACCTTCTCCTTTGTTATCTCTTGCCCCACCCCCACTTTACTTGCTTATAACCTTTTACATTTCTAATATTTGCCAGTTCTGAAGAAGGGTCACTCACTTGAAACGTTTACTCTGCTTCTCTCTCCACAGATGCTGCCAGACATGCTGAATATTTCCAGCATTTCTTGTTTTATTTCATATTTCCAGCATCTGCACTATTTTGCTATTATTGAGTACAGGCTTACTACTCTTTTTGGCAACATTATAAACTTCTATCTTTGATCTGTAACTATATTTAACACCCCTTGTTGGCCACAGTTGGACCACTTTTCTTCGGTGTGATTCCTGTACATTTGTAAAGGTAGTATTAATTCTTGAAATGCTATCTATTGCTTGTGTACCATGATATATTTCAATGTAGTTTCCCAATCTAACTTAGCCAACCGGTCTCTGAATTTTACATAGATTGTTTTCTTTAGGATTAAGACCCTAGTTGCAAATTTCACTTTCAAACTCAATGTAAAATTCGACAATGTTACGGTACCACTAACCATATTATGGTACGCTTTACTGCAATGTTATTATCTAACCCTTTCTCATCAAAAACTTAAATACATAATGAAGATGGTGACTTAATTCAGCTTACTATTACCTCCCCGTAAGCCCATCAGATACTGTCAATGTTGTCTCAGGCCTTGGCCAGCTCAGCCACGCCGGATAACATGGGTCAGCTGGCCTTCCGCCCTGGGGCTGTTTGTTTCTTGACATGAGCATTATCATTACAACGGAAACACATGCAGAATGCCGGAGCACACCCCAGGAGTAGCACCATGCATAGCTAAGAGTGAGGTGTCAACGTTCTGATGCTACAACCACAGGACTACTTACATGCCAAACAGTGGAAGCAGAACGCGATAGACAGGGCAACGCAATCCCACAAAAAGGATCAATATCTAAGCTCTGCAGTCCTGCCACATCCAGTGGTGAATTGTGGTGGACAATTACACAACTGTCATGAGGAGGATGCTTCAGTAAGATCCCCATCTCCAATGATAGAGTAGCCCAGGACATCAGTGCAAAAGAAGCATTTACAACAATCTTCAGCCAAAATGGATGATCCATCTCGGCCTGCTTTGAGGTCCCCAGCATCACAGTTGCCAGTCTTCAGCCAATCCCATTCACTCCACGCGATATCATGAAGCGGCTGAAGGCACAATTCAGAAAAGTCTGTGGACCCTGACAGCAGTCCGACAATAGTACTGAAGACCTGTGCTCCAGAACTATCCATGCCCCTAGCTAAGCTGTTCCAGTACAGCTACAGCACTGGCATCTGCCCTGCAATGTGGAAAATCGCACTGGTATGTCCTGTTCGCAAACATAAGGACAAATCCAACCAGACCTATTACCGCACTATCAGCCCAATCCCAATCATCAACAAAGTGATGGAAGGGGTTGTTGCGAGTTCTATCAAGCGGCACCTGCTTAGTAATAACCTGCTCAGTAACCCTCGGTTTGGGTTCCGCCAGGGCTACTTAGCTCCGGACTTCATTACAGTCCTGGTACAAGCATGGGCAAAGCAACTGCACTCCAGACGTGAGGTGAGGTGAAAGTGACTGCCCTTGACAGTAAGGGTGCATTTGACAGAGTATGGCCCCAAGAAGCCCTCGAGAAACTGGAGTCAATGGGAAGCAGGCGGAAGATTCTCAACTGTTTCGAGGCATACCAAGCAAAAAGGAAAGATGGTTGTGGTTGCTGGAGGTCAATCATCTCAGTTGCAGGGCATCACTGAAGGAGTTCCTCAGGGTAGTGTCTTAGGCCCAGCCATCTTCAGCTGCTTCATCAGTGAACTTTCCTTCATCGAACCATCAGAAGTGGGTTTGTTTGCTCATGATTGCACAATGTTCAGTGCCATTTTGCGATTCCTCAGATACTGAAGCATCTCTTGTCCAGATGCACCAAGGCCTGGGCATTATTCAGTCTTGAGTTGATAAGGGGAAAGTGACATTTGTGCCACAGAATGCTAGGCAATGATCATCTGAAACAAGAGAGAATCTAATATTTTCCCTTGATGTTGACTTGCATTACGATCGCTAAATCCCCGACTATCAACATCCTGGGCTTATCATCGAGCAGCAAATGCACTGGATCATCCACATAAAAATTCTGTGGTTACTGCAGCATGCACGAGGCTGTGAATTTTGCAGCAAATACCTTGCCTACTGACTCCAAAAAGCCTGTCCAACATCCTTAAGGAACAAGTCAGGGGTGTGGTGGAATACTGACCACTTGCTTGGATGGGTGTAGCTCCAAAAACACTCAAGAAGCTCGACATATTCTAGGACAAAGCATTCTGCTTGATTGGTACACCATTCACCACCTTCACAATGCACTCCCTTCACTACTGATACAGTAGCAGCAGTGTGCACTGCAACAACTCGTCAAGGCTCCTTCGACAGCACCTTCAATACCCGCGACTCCTATCACCTAGATGGACAAGGGAAGTAGATGCATGGGAATGCTACCACCTGCAACTTTCCCTCCAAGCCACACACCATCCTGACATGGAACTATATCACAATTACTTCACTGCCGTTGGTTAACAATCCTTGAAATATCTTCCTAACAGTACTTTGTGTCTACCTGAACCTGATGGACTGCAGCGGGTGAATAAGACAGCTCACCATATTCTCAAGGGCAATTTGTGGTCAATAAATGCTGGCCTAGCCAGCGATCCCCACACCCCTTAAATGAATCAAAATCAACCATTTATTCTCCCCCAACAATCATTGTCTCACACGTAGGATCATGTGCGTATGATGGGGAGGATGCTCTCCTGTCTAGGATGCCTTCAATACCATGCTCCGTAACTATGCGGAGTAGAACGTCCTGCGATTGCGAGATGAGCCTGAGGGGATAAGTCTTGATGATCCTGTAAAAGGAACAAGTGAGCGGGAGTAGGTCATTCAGCCTCTCGAGCCTGTTTCACCATTCCATTGCAAGATGATTGATCTTTATCCCCAGTACATGTACAGTTTATTTTTTTTATCCTTTAATAAATGTATCCAACAAATATATATATCAGTTTCTAGCATTTTCAATCGTTTGCCGGCCTCAACAGCTTTTTGTGGACACTGTTCCAGATTCCCACTACACATTGTCTGAAGAAGTGCTTACTGAAATCACCCCCGAACGGCCTGGCTCTAATTTTAATGTTTTGACAGCTTGTTCTGAACTCCTGAAACAGGGTAAATAACTGTTCTGCATCGACCCTATTAAATTATTTAACCACCATAAATATCTCAGTCGGATTACCCATTAATTTTCTATACTCACTGAAATAAAAAACTTAAGCTATGCAACCTGTCCTCACAATATTAGCCTAGGTATAATTCTGGTGAATGTGCACAGCACCCCCTCCACATCGGAAATATCCTTCCTGAGATGCAATGCCCAGAACTGATCAAAATACTCCAGATGGAGTCTAACCAGAGCTTTATTCAACTTTAATATTTCTTTCTGTAACAACTGTCATTCATTGTCTCTGCCTATCTTTGCATCTATTGCATTGATGCAGATTCTGGCATTCCAATGTGAGCTAAACATTTATGAGGAGGAGGTATTGGATAGGCTGGCTGTTCTTAGAGTTGATAAGACATCAGTAACTGTTGAGTTGCATGCAATGTTACTGATGAGGTAAGAGTGGACATTACAGATGTGCTGGAAATGATCTTCCAATCCACATGGGTGGTGCCAGAGGGGAGGAAAATTGCAATTGTTACACCATTCCTCAAAAAGGGTTTAAGGACAAGCTCTGTGACTGCAGGTCAGTCAGTTAAACTTCGGTGGTGGGAAAGCTTTTAGAAACGGTATTTCGGGACAAAATTAATAGTCACTTGGACAAATTTGGTTTAACTAAGGATAGCCATCAAGATTTTTTAAAGGGAAAATCGTGTTTAACTAACTTGGTTGATTTTTCTTTTGAATAGGGAAATGAGAGGGTTGATGAGGATAACACAGTTGAAGTGTGTGCATGAACTTCCAAAAGGCATTTGACGAAGTGCCACATAATAGGCATGTCAGAAAATTTGGAGGTATGGAATAAAAATTGAGAGTAGCAGTATGGATAGTAAATTGGTTGAGTGATACCAAACATACAAACACACAAATTGTGAGCAGGAGTTGGCCATTCGGCCCCTCAGGCATGCTACACCATTTGATAAGATCATGGCTGATCTGATTGTCGCTTCAACTCTACTTTCCTGTCTACCCACTATGCCTTTGACTCCTTTGTCACTCAAATAAACATCGAACCCAGCCTTAAAATATTTTTTAAACTGTGTTCCCTAGTTCCAGTCGCTCCCAAAAGGGGAAACATCCTCTCAGCATCCACCCTGTCAAACCCCTCAGGAAATTATATGTATGAATAAGATCACCTCTCATTCTTCTAAACTCTAATAGATACAGACCCAACCTGTCCAACCTTTCCTAAAAAGATAAACACTTCAAAATATGAATCAGCCGAGTTACCCTTCGTTGAACTGCTTCTAATGCAATTGTATCTGTCATTAAGTAAGGAAACAAAAACTGTTCACAATACTGTAAGGTTTGATAAGATACCGGTGGTTTATGTCCCTTCTAACGTGGAAACAGACCTGGCAACACAAAGCTTGTTGAAACTCGACTTAATTCAGATAAAGGGAAATACAACTATTTATTTAAATTTTTAGGTGAACCATAGTCTCAAACACAGGCACTGATTCACAGTCTAATACAGATATTACCCGTAGTAGAGAGTGGAAAGCTAAGTGCTAAAGCTCTTTTTGATGCAGCTTTTTGTCTTCTGTTTTTCGGTCCGTCTCTCTGCCTCTTGCCTCTTGCTATTCGAAAATCCTCTGCTGTACCATGTCAAAGACAGGACTTATTTAGTCCTGGAAGCTTTCCAATTAACCCTCCCCACTTCCAATCAGTTAGTACTCTTGTATAAAAGGATACTTTTCTTAAGCAACCAAGGATCGTTTTGTGTCATAAGAGAAAAATATTGCTGATGCTGGAAATCTGAAATAAAAAAACAGAAAGAATTAGAATTATGCCTGGTCACGCAGCATCTGTGGAGAGAGAAACTCTGTTAACGTTTCAGGTCCGTGACGTTTCATCAGAACAGGTAAAGTTTAGAAAATAATTAAATTTTAAGCAAGTGAAGTGGGGGGTGGGGAGCATGGGGAAGGGAACGAAGGAAAATGTGCTTGATAGGGCACAGGAATATTAAATAACAACGCTTCCGTGGGACAAAAACAAAGAGTATATTGATGCTTGTGGTGAAAGGAAAAACATTAGTCCAGAGCGAGTATTAATATAAGAATAATGAGCAGCTCTCACGACATGAAAACCAGGCACATGGTTAAACATAAAACAAAATATGAAAAAGGCCAGTCATGCTCTGAAGTTCAATGTTCAACGCACAAGGCTGCAGAGAGCATAATCAAATGTTCAGGTGCTGCTCCGCGAGCTTGCGTTGATGTTCACTGGAACACTGGATCAGGCCAAAGGCAGAAACGTTGACACCAGAGGGGGGTGTTCAAATAACAAGCGACATGAAGCTCGGGGTCATGCTTTTAGACTGAGCAGATGTGTTTCAGAAAGCAGTCACCCCATCTGTGTTAGTTCTCCCCAATGTAGAAGAAGCTGCAATGCGAGCAGCGAATACAGCATACTAAATTGAAAGAATTACAAGTAAATTGCTGCTTCACCTGGAAGGAGCTTTTCGGGCCTTGGATAGTGAGGAGAGAGGAGGTAAAAGGGCAGGTATTACACAAAGAACAAAGATAATTACAGCACAGGAACAGGCCCTTCGGCCCTCCAAGCCTGCGCCGATCCAGATCCTCTCTCTAAACATGTCGCCTATTTTCTAAGGTTCTGTATCTCTTTTCTTCCGGCCCATTCATGTATCTGTCTAGATACATCTTAAAAGACTCCATCGTGCCCGCGTCTACCACCTCCGCTGGCAACGCGTTCCAGGTGCCCACCACCCTCTGCGTAAAGAACTTTCCACGCATATCCCCCCTAAACATTCCCCCTTTCACTTTGAACTCGTGTCCTCTAGTAATTGAAACCCCCACTCTGGGAAAAAGCCTCTTGCTGTCCACCCTGTCTATACCTCTCATGATTTTGTACACCTCAATCAGGTCCCCGCTCAACCTCCGTCTTTCTAATGAAAATAATCCTAATCTACTCAACCTCTCTTCATAGCTAGCGCCCTCCATACCAGGCAACATCCTGGTGAACCTCCTCTGCACCCTCTCCAAAGCATCCACATCCTTTTGATAATGTGGCGACCAGAACTGTACGCAGTATTCCAAATGTGGCCGAACCAAAGTCCTATACAACTGTAACATGACCTGCCAACTCTTGTACTCAATGTCCCGTCCGATGAAGGAAAGCATGCCGTATGCCTTCTTGACCACTCTATTTACCTGCGTTGCCACCTTCAGGGAACAGTGGACCTGAACACCCAAATCTCTCTGGACATCAATTTTCCCCAGGACTTTTCCATTTACTGTATAGTTCACTCTTGAATTGGATCTTCCAAAATGCATCACCTCGCATTTGCCCTGATTCAACTCCATCTGCCATTTCTCTGCCCAACTCTCCAATCTATCTATATTCTGCTGTATTCTCTGAGAGTCCCCTTCACTATCTGCTACTTCACCAATCCTAGTGTCGTCTGCAAACTTGCTAATCAGTCCACCTATACTTTCCTCCAAATCATTAATGTATATCACAAACAACAGTGGTCCCAGCACGGATCCCTGTGGAACACCACTGGTCACACGTCTCCATTTTGAGAAACTCCCCTCTACTGCTACTCTCTGTCTCCTGTTGCCCAGCCAGTTCTTTATCCATCTAGCTAGTACACCTTGCACCCCAAGCGCCTTCACTTTCTCCATCAGCCTGCCATGGGGAACCTTACCAAACGCCTTACTGAAGTCCATGTATATGACATCGACAGCCCTTCCCTCATCAATCAACTTTGTCACTTCCTCAAAGAATTCTATTAAGTTGGTAAGACATGACCTTCCCTGCACAAAACCATGTTGCCTATCACTGATGAGCCCATTTTCTTCCAAATGGGAATAGATCCTATCCCTCAGTATCTTCTCCAGCAGCTTCCCTACCACTGACGTCAGGCTCACCGGTCTATAATTACCTGGATTATCCCTGCTACCCTTCTTAAACAAGGGGACAACATTAGCAATTCTCCAGTCCTCCGGGACCTCACCCGTGTTTAAGGATGCTGCAAAGATATCTGTTAAGGCCCCAGCTATTTCCTCTCTCGCTTCCCTCAGTAACCTGGGATAGATCCCATCCGGACCTGGGGACTTGTCCACCTTAATGCCCTTTAGAATACCCAACACTTCCTCCCTCCTTATGCCGACTTGACCTAGAGTAATCAAACATCTGTTCCTAACCTCAACATCCGTCATGTCCCTCTCCTCGGTGAATACCGATGCAAAGGACTCGTTTAGAATCTCACCCATTTTCGCTGAGTCCAAGCATAACATTCCTCCTTTGTCCTTTAGTGGGCCAATCCTTTCTCTAGTTACCCTCTTTCTCCTTATATATGAATAAAAGGCTTTGGGATTTTCCTTAACCCTGTTTGCTAAAGATATTTCATGACCCCTTTTAGCCCTCTTAACTCCTCGTTTCAGATTGGTCCTACATTCCCGATATTCTTTCAAAGCTTCGTCTTTCATCAGCCGCCTGCACCTTATGTATGCTTCCTTTTTCCTCTTAGCTAGTCTCACAATTTCACCTGTCATCCATGGTTCCCTAATCTTGCCATTTCTATCCCTCATTTTCACAGGAACATGTCTCTCCTGAACGCTAAGCAACCTCTCTTTAAAAGCCTCCCACATATCACATGTGGATTTACCTTCAAACAGCTGCTCCCAATCTACATTTCCCAGCTCCTGCCGAATTTTGGTATAGTTGGCCTTCCCCCAATTTAGCACTCTTCCTTTAGGACCATTCTCGTCTTTGTCCATGAGTATTTTAAAGCTTACGGAATTGTGATCACTATTCCCAAAGTAGTCCCCTACTGAAACTTCAACAACCTGGCCGGGCTCATTCCCCAACACCAGGTCCAGTATGGCCCCTTCCCGAGTTGGACTATTTACATACTGCTCTAGAAAACCTTCCTGGATGCTCCTTACAAATTCTGCTCCATCTGGACCTCTAACACTAAACGAATCCCAGTCAATGTTGGGAAAATTAAAATCTCCTATCACCACCACCCTGTTGCTCCAACATCTTTCATTAAACTTTTTACATATTTGTACCTCTATCCCACGCTCGCTGTTGGGAGGCCTGTAGTACAGCCCCAACATTGTTACCGCACCCTTCCTATTTCTGAGTTCTGTCCATATTGCCTCACTGCTCGAGTCCTCCATAGTGCCCTCCTTCAGCACAGCTGTGATATCCTCTTTGACCAGTAATGCAACTCCTCCACCCCTTTTACCTCCCTCTCTATCCCACCTGAAGCATCGATATCCTGGGATATTTAGTTGCCAATCATGCCCTTCCCTCAACCAAGTCTCAGTAATAGCAGTAACATCATACTCCCAGGTACTAATCCATGCCCTAAGTTCATCTGCCTTACCTACTACACTTCTTGCATTAAAACAAATGCACCTCAGACCACCAGTCCCTTTATATTCATCATCTGCTCCCTGCCTGTTCTTCCCCTTAGTCACACTGACTTCATTATCTAGTTCCTTACAGGCTTTTGTTACTACCTCCTTACTGTCAACTGACCTCAATTGGTTCCCATCCCCCTGCCACATTAGTTTAAACCCTCCCCAACAGCGTTAGCAAAAGCAACTCCAAGGACATTGGTTCCAGTCCGGCCCAGGTGTAGACCGTCCAATTTTTAATAGTCCCACCTCCCCCAGAACCGGTCCCAATGTCCCAAAAATCTGAACCCCTCCTTCCTGCACCATCTCTCAAGCCACGCATTCATCCTGACTATTCTTTCATTTTTACTCTGACTATCACGTGGCACTGGTAGTAATCCTGAGATTACTACCTCTGAGGTCCTACTTTTTAACTTGGCTCCTAACTCCCTAAACTCTGCTTGTAGGACCTCATCCCGTTTTTTACCTATATCATTAGTGCCTATGTGCACAATGACAACTGGCTGTTCACCTTCCCCCTTTAGAATGTTCTGCAGCCGATCTGAGACAACCCGTGCACCTGGGAGGCAACATACCATTCGGGAGCCTCGTTTTCGACCACAGAACCGCCTATCTACTCCCCTTACAATCGAATCCCCTACGACTATAGCCCTTCCACACTTTTTCCCGCCCTTCTGAACAGCAGAGCCAGCCACGGTGCCATGGACCTGGCTACTGCTGCCTTCCCCTGGTGAGCCATCTCCCCCAACGGTATCCAAAACGGTATACTTGTTTTGGAGGGAGATGACCGCAGGGGACTCCTGCGCTGCCTTCCTGCTCTTTCTCTGCCTTTTGGTCACCCATTCCCTTTCTCCCTCAGCAATCCTAATCTGCGGTGTGACCAATTCACTAAACGTGCTATCCACGACCTCCTCAGCATCGCGCATGCTCCAAAGTGAGTCCATCCGCAGCTCGAGAGCCGTCATGCGGTCTAACAAGAGCTGCAGTTGGACACACTTCCTGCACGTGAAGGAGTCAGGGACATCAGCCGTGTCCCTGAGCTCCCACATTGAGCAAGAGGAGCATGACACTGGTCTGAGATCTCCTGCCATTTTTAATCTTAAGCTTAACTTAGTTAAATGAAAAAGGAACGAAAAGTTTTTACCAATCACAATAAAACCAGAGAAATCGAAAAAGCCTTACCTTATAAACACCCCACCGAGTCCTTTTTTTTTTGGTTAGAGGAGGAGGGCGGGTGGGAGACACGACAAGTGTGGTGTCTCGGGTTCAGAAACCGTCCAAATATATAGTGTTTTTCTTACCCAGCAGCCCCCTGGCCTCCGCCGAAAAAGAAAAGGAAATTAAATTTACTTTCAAACTGACCTTCCCAGCTGCTCACTCGCTCACTCTCTGCTCCCGAAAAAGCTGCTGCAATGAAAGGAAAGTTATTTCAAACCGTCCAAATATATAGTGTTTTACTTACCCAGCAGCCCCCTGGCCTCCGCCGAAAAACGAAAGGAAATTAAATTTACTTTCAAACTGACCTTCCCAGCTGCTCACTTGCTCACTCTCTGCTCCCGAAAAAGCTGCTGCAATGAAAGGAAAGTTATTTCAAACCGCCCAAATATATAGTGTTTTACTTACCCAGCAGCCCCCTGGCCTCCGCCGAAAAACAAAAGGAAATTAAATTTACTTTCAAACTGACCTTCCCAGCTGCTCACTCGCTCACTCTCTGCTCCCGAAAAAGCTGCTGCAATGAAAAGAAAGTTATTTCAAACCGCCCAAATATATAGTGTTTTACTTACCCAGCAGCCCCCTGGCCTCCGCCGAAAAACAAAAGGAAATTAAATTAACTTTCTAACTGACCTTCCCAGCTGCTCACTCGCTCACTCTCTGCTCCCGAAAAAGCTGCTGCAATGAAAGGAAAGTTATTTCAAACCGCCCAAATATATAGTGTTTTACTTACCCAGCAGCCCCCTGGCCTCCGCCGAAAAACAAAAGGAAATTAAATTTACTTTCAAACTGACTTTCCCAGCTGCTCACTCGCTCACTCTCTGCTCCCGAAAAAGCTGCTGCAATGAAAGGAAAGTTATTTCAAACTGCCCAAATATATAGTGTTTTACTTACCCAGCAGCCCCCTGGCCTCCGCCGAAAAACAAAAGGAAATTAAATTTACTTTCTAACTGACCTTCCCAGCTGCTCACTCGCTCACTCTCTGCTCCCGAAAAAGCTTCTGCAATGAAAGGAAAGTTATTTTAAACCGCCCAAATATATAGTGTTTTACTTACCCAGCAGCCCCCTGGCCTCCGCCGAAAAACAAAAGGAAATTAAATTTACTTTCAAACTGACCTTCCCAGCTGCTCACTCGCTCACTCTCTGCTCCCGAAAAAGCTGCTGCAATGACACCTCCTGTGATAGCTTGGGAAGGCGCCGTGGGAAGGGATCCCAGCAGAATGCTGATGGGGAGGAGAAGGGAAGATCTGCTTGGTAGTGGCGTCACGCTGGATGTGGCGGAAATGGCGGGGATGATCCTTTGGATGTGAGGGTGGTGGGATGGAAAATGAGGGCAAGGTGAACGCTACCATGGTTCTTGGAGGCAGGGAAAGGGGTGAGGGCAGAAGTACTGAAAATGGGTCAGACACGGTTGAAGACCCTGTCAATTATAGTGCAGGGGAATCCTTGGTGAGGGGAAAAGGAGACATGTCAGAAGCGCTGTCATGGAAGGTTGCATCATCAGAAGAGACTGTTACACAGAAACTGGGAGAATTGGATGAAATCATTACAGGAAGCAGAGTGTGAGCAAGTGTAATCAAGAATGCCATGGGAGTCGGTGGGCTTATCATGAATATCAGTAGACAGCCTACCCCATGAGATGCAGACAGAGAAGTCGTGGAAGAGAAGGGAATAGACTATGGAAGGTAAGAGAAGGGTGTAAATTGGAAGCAAAGTTAATGAGGTTTTCCAATTCAGGGAAGGAGCAAGAAGCGGCACCGTAACAGTGATCACCGATACCAGAATAAGAGGGGAAAGGAGGGTGCCTGAGTAGGACTCGAGCAAGAAATGTTCGACAGATCCCACAAAAAGACAGGCACGACTAGGACCCATGCGGTACCAATAGCAACACCTTTTAGTTGAAGGAAATGAGCGGAGTTGAACGAGAAGTTGTCCAATGTAAAAACACGTTTAGCCAGGCAGGAGGGTGGTGGTGGATGGGACTGGCTGCGTCCCTGTTCAAGGAACAAGCGGGGAGCCCTCATATTATCCTGGTAGGGGAAGGAGCAGTCGAGAGATTGGACGTCCATAGTGAAGTGGAGGCAGTTAGGGCCAGGTAACTTGAAATTGCCAAAATGACTTACAGCATCCGAAGAGTCACGGATGTAGGTCGGAATGGACTGGACCAGGGGAGAAAAGGTAGAGACAAGGTAGGAAGGAATAAGTTCAGTGGGGCAGGAACAGGCTGGAACAATGAATCTGCTGGGACAGTCCTGTTTGTGGATTTTAGAGAGAAGGTCGAGGCAGGCTGTCTGGGGTTGAGGGCTGGAAGCAGTAGAGGGAAGATCTCCGGAGAAGATTAGGTCAGTGACAGTCCAGAAGGCAGTGGCTTGAGGTTCGCAGGTGAGACCATGGTCCTGGGGGAGGTAGGGCGAAGTGTCTGTGAGTTGACTCTGAGCCTCTGCAAGGTAGAGTTCAGCATACCAGACAATAAAAGCGGCACCCTTGTCACCAGGTTCCATCACCTGAGAGATGGAACGCAGCAAGTTCGGACATAGTCAGATTTAGAGTGGGTAAGGGAAGTGGAGAAATTAGGACGACCGATGTCACGCCGACTTTCGACAATGAAACGATCAAGACTTGGTAAGAGGCGAGATGGAGGTGTCCAGGTGGAGGGAGAATACTTTGGATGGGTGAAAGGGTCCACTGGTCGGCAGGAGGTCTCAAGGTCAAAGAAATGAGCTCGGAGGTGAAAGTGATGGACAAGGAGCTCAACGTCATGCCGAGCGCGAAATTCATTGCGGTGGGGGCGTAAGGGGACAACACTGAGTCCGTTGTTAAGTACAGATTGTTCAGAATCAGAGGTGGGAATGTGTGATGGAACTGAATTAACAGTGCATTGCTCCAGCCACGGTCATAGAACATAGAACACAGAACATAGAACATAGAACATAGAACATTACAGCGCAGTACAGGCCCTTCGGCCCTCGATGTTGCGCCGACCTGTGAAAGCATCTGACCGACACTATTCCATTTTCATCCATATGTCTATCCAATGACCACTTAAATGCCCTTAAAGTTGGCGAGTCTACGACTGTTGCAGGCAGGGCGTTCCACGCCCCTACTACTCTCTGAGTAAAGAAACTACCTCTGACATCTGTCCTATATCTATCACCCCTCAACTTAAAGCTATGTCTCCTCGTGTTTGCCATCACCATCCGAGGAAAAAGACTCTCACTATCCACCCTATCTAACCCTTTGATTATCTTATATGTCTCTATTAAGTCACCTCTCCTCCTCCTTCTCTCTAACGAAAACAACCTCAAGTCCCTCAGCCTTTCCTCGTAAGACCTTCCCTCCATACCAGGCAACATCCTAGTAAATCTCCTCTGCACCCTTTCCAAAGCTTCCACATCCTTCCTATAATGCGGTGACCAGAACTGCACACAATACTCCAGGTGCTGCCGCAGCAGAGTTTTGTACAGCTGCAGCATGACCTCGTGGCTCCGAAACTCGATCCCCCTACTAATAAAAGCTAACACACCATATGCCTTCTTAACAGCCCTATTAACCTGGGTGGCAACTTTCAGGGATTTATGTACCTGGACACCAAGATCTCTCTGTTCATCTACACTACCAAAAATCTTCCCATTAGCCCAGTACTCTGCATTCCTGTTGCTCCTTCCAAAGTGAATCACCTCACACTTTTCCGCATTAAACTCCATTTGCCATCTCTCAGCCCAGCTCTGCAGCCTATCTGCATGTCGTAACATATTAGTTGGAGGCTCGTCTCTGGGATCACATATTAATTGGATGATCACAATTTCTGGGTTAAACCCAATGCTGACAACGTTCAATTCTAAGTGAGGTAATAAAAATTGGAAAAGGGTAAATAAAATGAACCAGGTTTCTTCTATAAATGGGTCAAGGCTTTATCATCTGAATGGTGTTAACAGTTGCTGCAGAGTTTCTGGGAAAGGTGAATGTGCCCCTCAGTGACGACTTTAACAGCGATTAAGCTAAAAGGTTTGGCAGCAAAGTTAGGATTGGAATTAAAATAATGTGGTAAGAAAACAAAGATAATTGACGTCATAGCCCAACATTTAAAAGTAAAAGAGGAAGAACAAGAAGATAGTAAGTGAGAGGATGATGCAGCTGAAGTGGCTAAGATTTAGTTAGAAATTTTAATAAAACACTCAGGCTTCAACAGGAAAAGGAAATGGTAAAATTTGAGGCTGAGAAAAAATTATGAAAACCTAAACTTCAGAGAGAAAGTGAAAGAGATGGGAGGGATTTTAGGTTATAAGAAATGCAACTAAGACAAAGCGGTAATCTTGATTCCAGGTACGGTCTGGTCAGGAAGAATTTTAATTCTGACCATAACCCAAGGAAAAGCTGTTTAGATATATACAAGCTCTTCCAATGTTTGAGGAAAGGGACTAGAGTCATTTTTCACATCTTGTGCAAAAATAACCAAACAAACGAATTTGCCAAACGAAAGATGGACACTGCTTATGCAAAGTCGGTAGATGGGCAGAGCTCATGAACTTCATGCCATGCTTCCTGAAGAGGCTTCTGCAGATTATGAGATCGAAAAAAAGCGCTATCTTCGCTGCGTATGAGTTAGTCCGTGAAGGTTACCATCAGAAGTTTCAAAACATATGGAGATTTTTTTTGGCAGACGCATGTAGAATTTGAGAGGGTGAAGCAAATTAGTTTTGACCGTTGGATACGGGCATCAAAAATTGAAACCACATATGAGAATTTAGAGAACTGATTCTCTTGGAAGAGTTCAAACAAATCAATTCCTTCAGTACTGAGAACTCATGTGGATAACCTGTGAGACTTGTGAGTTATAAAGGCCAGGCAAGCGGCAGAAATTGCTGATAATGTTGTGCTTGTGAATAAGCCAAAACCTTTTGTCCATCACCCTCATAAACCCAAAACGGATATAAAGTGGGAGAGTGAAAGGAAGGCAAGTAGCCAGGAAGAAGAAGCAACAGCTGGGAATGTCCCAGTATCCCCTGCACAGGCCAGAAAGGAAGGTGATGAGGATCGGAGTGAGGTCCACAATCCAAAGTGCTTTCATTGCCAAAAGCTGGGTTATCTTCGTGCAGAATGCTGGAAATTGCGAGGTAAACCCATAGGACTTAATACGTAGAGAGTACAGCAGACTAGGCTGTAGCTTTGACGGCAGCTGTAAAACTCGATACAAAAACGAAAGTGAGTGTAGAGGTTAAAAATAGATAGCCGAAAGTTATAATGAATTCTTGTCCAAGGGAAAAGTAACTTCATATCCTTAAGTGAGGCAAAAAAAAACCATCATTATACTCTGGGATACAGGTGCATCCCAAACACTCTTGCTGAGGAAATATATAACGTTTTCACCAGAGATCACCCTAAATGCTGCCGTTTGAGTTAATGGGACTGCAGGGGAATATATGCCCCTACCTTTTTATGAAGGCCTCAATTGCATTCCGTGGTAGAGAATTCCACAGGTTCACCACTCATGTCAGTCCTAAAAGGCTTACGCTTATCCTTAGACTGTGTCCCCTGGTCCTGTACTCGTCCGCCATCTGAAACATCCTTCCTGCATCCAGTCTGTCCAGTCCTGTTAGAATTTTGTAGGTTTCTATGTGATCCGCTCTCATTCTTCTAAACGCAAGCGAATACAAGCCTAATCGACTCAATCTCTTTTCATACGTCAGTCCTGCCATCCCAGGAATCAGACTGGTGAACATTCGCTGCACTTCCTACATGGCAAGAACATCCTTCCTCAGATGAAGAGACTAAAACTGCATCCAATACTCCAGATCTGCTCTCACCAAGTCCTCGTATAATTGCAGCAAGACATCATTTCTCCAGTACTCGAATCCTCTCGCTATGAAGGCCAACATACCATTTGCCTTCTTATCTGCCTGCTGCACTTGCATGCTTAATTTCAGCTTAACTTGGTGCACGAGGACACCAAGGTCTCGATGCACCTCCCCCTTTCCCAATCTATCGCATTTGAGATACTAATCTGCCTTTCTATTTTTGCCACCAAAGTTGATACCTCACATTTATCCACATTATACTGCATCTGCCATGTATTATCCCACTCGCTCAACCTGTCCAAATCGCACTGGAGCTTCTCTGCATCCTCCTCACAGCTTACTCTCACACCCATCTTTTTGTCGCATTTTCGCAATTCCACATACGACTTTCTCATCTACCAGGAGCGTAATCCATATAGACTTAGGTTTCTATTTTATTCATAAGAGACAGTTAATTTAAAAAAATGACAAAAAAAAAACCGCTTCGCTACTACTACTATTGTTGAATGTATGTGGGTGAATAGGGGGAGGTAAATTAAAATAAGAAGTTATAAAATCTTTAGTCATAGGTTTATCTTAATACTGTTTAACATTGTTTTGATAAATGGTTAAGTTGCTGTTGTGTAAAAATACTTGGTATGGTTTGTTTTGTTCCGGGAGTTACTGGTGTTTAATTTGACTATTTTCCGATTGGGCGTGCAAGCTTAATAATATGCTGTGATACAGATGACACTCTATCACTTTCATACCTCCCTGTCTCATGCTCCGTCTGTCTCACTCCATTTCCCTTAATACTTGTTCATTCCCCCCTTTCTCTCTCTCTCTCCCTCTCTCTGTCTCTGTCGCACACACACAGACACACTTACTCTCCCTGTCAATCTGTATCTCTCGCTCTATGACGCTCATTTCCTCTCTCTCTCTCTATTTCATTCACTCTCACTGTATATCTGTCTATCTGTCTCTCACACTCTATCACTCTCATTAGCTGCCTGACCTTCCCCGGCTTTCTCTCTATTTCTCTCTTTGTATAATTCTCCCACTCTCCCTGTCCATCTGTATCTCTCACTCTTTCAGTCTCACACTCTCTCTCTCTCTATCTATCTATCTATCTATCTATCTATCTATCTATCTATCTATCTATCTATCTATCTATCTCTCATGGCCTGCATGTGGACTCTGACTCCATCTCTGTTTCTCACTCCCTTTCAATCCCTGTCTGTCTGTCTGGCTGTCGTGCTCTATATCACTGTCATTCCCTTTCATTATCTCTCTTTCTTTCTTTCTTTCTTTCTTTCTTTCTTTCTTTCTTTCTTTCTTTCTTTCTTTCTTACTTTCTTTCTTTCTTCCTTCCGTTCTTTCTTTCTTCCTTCCTTTCTTTCCCCCTCTCTCTCTCTCGCACGCACACATACACACACACACTCTCCCTGTCTGTCTGTCTGTCTCTCTCTCTGTATCTTACTCTCTCTCACTCTCCCTGTATCTATCTCTTTCTCTATCAATCGCATTCTCTGTCTGTCTCCATCTATCTCCCCTTCTCTCTCTCATGCTATATCTTTCTCACTCTCACTCCATCTCTCTCTCTCTCTCTCTCTCTCTCTCTCTGTATCTGACTATCTCTCAGTCTCCCTGTCTCTCTCTATCAATTTCATTCCCTGTCTGCCTGTATCTATCTCTCTCTCTCCCCCTCCCTCCCTCCTTGAATCTGACTCTCTCTCAGTCTCCCTGTCTCTGTCTGTCTCCCTATCAATCTCATGCCATGTCTGTTCTCTGTATCTCTCACTGATGCTCTCCCTTTCTCACTCTCACTACATCTCCACCCCTTCTCCTTCTCCTTCTTCCTCTAATTCCCCGTCGATCTTACCATCACTTTCTCGTTCACACTCTCTCTCATCTGTCTCTCACACAAACATTCTCTTCATCTGTCTGTCTCCTTCACACACTCTAGCCAGAATTCTGTACGGCATTTTGAAATGGGAATGGTGGTATGGGGGCCGGGGTGGCGTGCGAGGGGAGGCGGGGTTGTTGGTGGAGAATCGCATCAGAAGCATTCTCCCATAAATATGGTGCCACGATGTCAGTTTTTGATTTATAAGTGGCAGGAAAGCACTAACGTAAATCGATGCCCCGACGTGACGAGGATGGATATGAAATCGTCGAACTAGTAGTTTCATTAAATTAGCATCAAATTTATCGTGATATAATGGGGAGCTTCTGATTAAGTTGATGGCGTGTCTTTGGATACATAACATTTAAAAGCCAGTAACACCGAGGCGAAGCTTCATGACAGGGAGGCAGCAATGACCAACACTCCATCGGGTGAGAGGTGGTGGAGTGGGGGAGGGGTGTTGGTTCTACAGATCATTTTGTAACGGTCGTGCTGTGCACTCTGAAAGATGGGGTCAGGTTCTCGAAAGCTCTTCAAGAGGGTTGGGATCTCAGGGCATCTGCAACGAGATTTGGGAGTCACGTCCTCTGCAGGGGTGGGAATCTTGGATTTAGGTGTGTGTACGGGTTGAACAATCCGTGGTGAGATCTGTCTTTCACAATACTGCTGGAGGAAACGATTGTCCATCAGCTAGTGTGGGCACTGCGGTTCATCGAAAATTCTTCTGGGAGAATTAGAAAAACCTCAAATGCCATGACAGGGTCGTCTCTGGAAGTCCAATGGTCACATTGCATGGTTCTCATACATGCTGTCTTTTTGGACTCGTGTTTCATGATACTGTGCCTTTGACAGAGGAAGTTACAAGACCCAGCTGCACCTAACCATGAAGCTCCACTTGAGAGCGACAGCAGCCAGTCATGCTGACAAGGATGCACCCAGAGTCATAGAGTTTCACAGCACAGAAACAGGATCTTGGGCCCAACATGCCTGCGCTGACCATCAAGCAGCCATACAACTTCACACCATTTTCCACAACTTGGCCCGTAGCCTTGTATACTGTGGCGTTTCAAGTGCTCATCTAAATACTTCTTAAATGTTGTGAGGCTCCCTGCTTCTACCACCCCTCCAGGCAGTATGCTCCAGATTCCAGCCACTCTCTGGATGAAAAGAAATCCTCAACTCTTTTCTAAACCTTCCGCCCCTTACCTTAAATGTTTGTACCCCGTTACTGATCCCTCCACTAAGGGAGAAATGTTTCTTCCTGTCGATCGTATCAATGCCCCTCATAATTTTGCATACCTCAATCAGGTCCCCCCCTTTGCCAACTCTGCTGTCGGGGGAAAAATAGCATATCCAGTCTCTCTTCATCACTGAAATGCTCACGCCCAGGCAGCATCCTGGGGAATCTCCTCTGCACCATCTCCAGTGCAATCACATCCTCCCTATAGTGCGGTGACCAGAACTGTGCACAGAACACCAGCTGTGGCCTAACCAACATTTTATACAGCTTAAACATAACCTCCCTGTTCTTATATTCTCTGCTTCGGTTAATAAAGGCAACTATCCCATATGCCTACCTAACCAGCTTATCAATCTGTGATGCTGCCTTCAGTGATCTATGGACAATCACCCCCTGGTCCCCCTGACCCTCTGTACTTCCTTGGGTCCTACCATATTCCCTTACCTTGTTTGTCCTCCAAAAATGCATCACCTGAAACTTCTCAGGCTTAAACTCCATCTGCCAATGCTCCAGCCATCCTACCAGCCCATCTATATCGTCCTGTAATCTAAGTCTTTCCTCCTCACTATTTATGACACCACCAATTTCCGTGTCGTCTGAGAATTTACTGATCATACAGGCCATATTCAGATCTAAATCATTAAGGTACATTACACACAGTAAGGGTCCCAGAACCGAACCCTGTGGTACCCCACTGATCACATCCCCCATTCGCAAAAACAAACCTCGACTATCACCCTCTACCTCCTGCCACTAAGGTAATATTCGATCCCATTTGCCAAATTACCCTGGATCCCATGGGCTATTACCTTCTGAACCAATCTCCCATGCGGAGCCTCATCAAAAGCCATGCTCAAGTCCATGTGGACCCAATCAACGGCTTTACCTCACATACACACCTAGCCACCTCATCGAAAAATACAATCAAGTGTTTTAGACATGATATCCCCCTATAAAGCCATGCGTATGATTCCTGAGTAATTCCTGCCTCTCCAAGTGGAGATTAATCCTGTCCCTCAGAATTTTTTCCAACAATTTCGCGACCACTGATGTTAGCTTCACCAGCCTTTACTTACCTGGTTTATCCCTGCTACCCTTCCTGAATAATGGTACCACATTCGCTGTCCTCCACTCCTCTGGTACCTCTCCTGTGGCAAAAGAGGATTTGGAAATTTGTGGCAGAACACCTGCTCTCTCCTCTTTTGCGTCATATTGCATCTGGGATCGATCTCATCTGGGGATGTATCCACCTTTAAGCCCGTTAATACAGCTAATACTTCCTCCTATTCAATGCTAATTTGATTAAGTCTATCACAATCTCCCTGCCTGATCACTACACCTACATTGTCCCTCTCCATAGTGAACACAAATTAAAAGTAATAATTCAAAGCCTCACCTATGTCCTCTGGTTCCACACACAGATTCCCTCTTTGCTCCCTAACGTCCCCACTTTATCCATAGTTATCCCCTTTCCCTTAGCATACTTGTAAAAAGCCTTTGGATTTCCCTTGTCCTTGTCTGCCAGTGAATTTTCATGTCCCCTTTTGGCTCTCCTAATTACTTGTTTAAGTAAACCCTATACTTTCTATACCCCTCTAGCACCTCCGCTGTTTTCAGCGCTGTCAATCTGCTATAAAACTTTTTTTTGCTTTATTCCTCCATATCCCTTGACATCCAGAGTTCCCCTTGATTTGTTGGTCCTACCCTTCACCTTTAAGGGGACGTGTTTATCTTGAACCCTCACCATTTCCTTTCCGAATGACTCCCACTGGTCTGATGTAGACTGTCCTTTAAGAAGCTGCTCCCAGTCCACTTTGGCCAGATCCTGTTTATCACATTGGAATCTTCCTTCTCCCAATTCATTACTTTTATTTCTGGTCTCTCTATGTCCTTTTCCATAACTGCTTAAATCTTACAGAGTTATGGTCACTCTCCCGAAATGCTCCCCCACTGCCACTTCTATCACTTTTCCTTCCTCATTCCCCAGGATTAAGTCCAGCACCGCTCCTCCTCTTGCAGGACTCTCTACGTGCTGGCTCAAACAAACCCTCCTGAATTCACTTGAAGAATTCCGCCCCCTTCAAACGTTTTGCACTGATGCTATCCCCTCTAATATAGGGGAAGTTTAAATCCTATTAGTTTTGCACCTCTCTGACATTTGCCTCCATGTCTGCCCCTCTATCTCTCCCTGACTGTTTGGAAGCCTGTAGTACATTTCCAGCCAAGTGATTGCCCCAATTTGTTTTTAAGTTCTACCCATATGGCCTTATTGGAGTAACCTTCTCAGATATCATTCCCCACCCCTCCTGACTGCGGTAATTGACACCTTAATCAACAGTGCAATGCCACCTCCTCTTTTACCCCGTCTCCTATCACGTCTGTAGATTCTATACCCAGTCCTGCCCTTCTGTCAATCATGTCTCAGTGATAGCAATAATATACCAAAAAACCATGTGTTAATCAACGCCCTCAATTCATCTGCCTTACTAGTAAGACTCCTTGCATTAAAATGGGTAAAATCCAGCCTTGCATTATTTGCTCGAACCTTAACAGGTCTGCATTTACTCTGCCATTCAAAGTGACTTCGCTTCTCTTCTATATTTGAATGTCGATCACCCCTTACTGTGTTTCCATTCTGCATCCCATCCCCCTGGCAAATAAGTATATATCCCTAACCCCCGCCCCCCACCCCCAACAGCATCAGCAAACCTCCCAGCAAGGATGTTGGTCCCGTTACAGTTCAGATGCAACCCCTCCATCTTATTCAGATCCTAACTTCTCCAGAAACAAACCCAGTGATCCAGGAAACTAAACCCTCCCTCCTGCACCATCTTTTCAACCATGCATTCATCTGCTCTAACCTCCTATTCATATACTCACTAATTCATGGCACCAGCAGAAACCCAGATATTTCAATCTTTGAGTTCCTACTTTTTAATCTGCTGCCTAGTTCCCTAAATTCTTTTTGCAGGACCTCATCCCTCTTTCTATCTATGTCATTGGTGCCAACATGGACCAGACCTCTGGCTGTGCACCCTCACCCTCCAGAATACTCGGTACCCGCTCGATGATATCCATTACCCTTGCACCAGGGACGCAACAGATCATCCTAGAATCACATCTGCGAAAACAGAAACGCCTATCGTTTCCTCCAACCACAGAATCCACTACCTCTATTGTCCTATTTCCCCTTTTTCTCCATCCCAGCACAGCTGACTCACCAATTATATTCTGGTTATGACTCTGTGTGCATTTTCCGAATGAACCCTCTTTCCCATTACTACCCAGAACTGAATACCGGTTAGAAAGTGAGATGTTCTCCGGACACTCTTAAACTGCATGCCCTGACTTCCTTGTCCGTCTGGCAGCCACCCAGTCACGCCCCGACTGTGCCTCGGCACCGGCTTGCTTACCTCCTGAAACGTGCCATCCATGTAGCCCTCCACCTCGTGGATGTGTCACAGTGACTCCAGCCGCTGCTCGAGCTCCGAAACCCGAAGTTTAAGCTTCTGCAACCGGAGACAGCTTCCGCAGGCATGTTCGCCAAGGTCACATGTCATGTTCAGAACTTCCCACGTTGCACAGCAGGCACATTCTGCTTGGCCAAGCTGTCCTACCATTACTTAATTTTATAATGAAAACTTATCAGCTATTTACAATTAGCTTTCATCCCCTGTATCTTTGAGGCTGTGAAAGAAAAAGACCAAAAAGCACCTTCCACCGCCCCCAGCCAGCGAAAATACCCACACTTAACTTCCTGCAAACAGCACTAGCATAGCTAGAAAATACTAATTATTTACAGGTCGCTATTCTAGGGCTTTAATTTAAAAGGTACCTTTTCATTTAACTCCAATCAATCACAGTTATCCCCAGGCAATAACAGCTGTCGGCCACCGACCAATCAGCACACAGAATTTCAGTGATGTCACTACTGTTTCTTTGCTAAATCCAAACAGAGCGCGTGCAGAAACAATCAGAGAGTCCGCCGCTGCCCCTGACGTCAGGTAGGTAAAGGACCTGGAGCCCCGCTCCGTTTCGAAAGCTTTTCATCCCTATTCCTTTCAGGTCCGCCGCTGCCCCGGACGTCAGGTTGGGTTACACAGTATGGGGCAGTGTCCCTTTACCCTGGCTACTTTATCTGACAGTGTACTGGTTTTCAATAAGCGACCTCCAAATGCCCAAACAGCATTGTGAGCATCCGATACCAACCTTTGCGCCATGCTGCGGGATGAGCTGTGACATATGGGATTTTGGATTCACCCTATGCCCGTGGCCCTGACAATCACAGTGGCACTAAACTTCCACACTTCTAGATCTTTCCAGGAACCTCCAGCGACATGTATGGGGTCACACAGGCAGCAGAGCATCACTGCATTAAGGCGTTGAACAATCCCCTATTCAAGAGGGCCGACGAGTAGCGAGTATGTGCATTAACAGACCAACCCTGAAAGTCATGCCGAGGGGGCCAACAGATTGGGGGTCATCGCCAGATTTCCACGGGTGCAGGGTCTGTTAGATTGCATCCATGTGGTCTTCAACAGAGCAGCCAGCCGTCTTCACCAACAGGAAAGGCTTCCCTTCAATCATGTTCAACTGGTCTGCGACCACAAACGACATTTCCTGCAGGTGTTTGCCCACTTCCAAAGCAGCTGCAATGCCTTCATACTTCTCAGAACAAAGCACCACAACTTTTGTGGCCGCCGCTCGCGTTCAGGAATAAATTCTCCGGGAGAAGAGCTACACATTGAGGCGTGCCTTCTCACGCTTATGAGGAACCCTAGAAATGCAGTGGAGGAAAGGTGCAACACTTGCCATGGCTCCACCTGATCGACTACTGAACAGGTCATAGCGCTGCTGACGGTGATATCCTACTGCATCAACCGATCCAGCGGCAGTATGCCCGGCAAGGTTTGCATGTAACTTCGGATTCTGCTGTGTGCTGCACAATCTAGCACTGCAGAGGTGGGTGAAGGACTTTTTAATGCTAAGATGCCCGAGAGACACCCATCAACTAATCAGGAATATGTGTAGGGGTTATCGATACATTTGCAGAACAGAAAGAGGACATTCAGCCCATCGCGTCCATGCCGGCTCTCCACGGAGCTGTGCATTCAGTCAAACTAATCAGCTCGATCATCGTAGCCCTGCAAGTCTATTTCTCGCAAGTGGCCATCAACTTCTTATTAAAGTCATTGATTGACTCCGCTTCCAATACTCTTGAAGGCAGCATGTTCCAGGTCATTACCACCCACCGCATAAAATGTGCTTCCTCATATTCCCTTGCATCTTTTGCCCAAAATCTTCAATTTGTATCTCTTAGTCCTTGTACCATTTGTTAATGGGAGAACATTTTCCTCGTCTAACTTATCAAACCCTGTCATAATTTGAAACTAAAGTCCATTTTAATTTAAAGTCCGTAAGAAACTAAAGACCATTTTAATTTCCAGGAAGCCCAAAATTGGAATTAACCGACTGGAATTGCCGAGTGGGGTAAGAGCTGTGGGAAATACCTCTTGTCTTACACTTTCTTCACCTTGCATTCTCAGAGATAAAGGGAGGCAGCCTAATTGCTGAAGTAACCTTTTTGACAGAGAGAAAACAGGAAGAAAGTGGAATTTCCTGCTGGTTTTCAGCATGTGTGTTCTTTTTGATAGCCTGACAAACAACAAGAGTCGTTTTAATTTACTTGCTCCTTGTCGAAAGGGCTCAGAGAGAAGTAAGAATGCAGCTTGAAGGCAACTGGAGTTTGAATGAGCTGTTCCCTCAACAGCTACAGTTTCAAATCCAGACAGGGTGAAAAGCATGGTTTCTGGATCCTGTGAGTGGACCCCTTCAGGTAGCTGTCCTCCCTGATTTCCCTACTCCATTTTAAGAAGTGGAACACAGAAATAAAAACTTAACATGACAGTTGACAACAAGACCCAAGTGCACAAAACACAATTTACGGTTGGTTCTCAACTGTTCATGAGACCTTTCCCCCTTGGAGAAAAAAATCAGTTTACTTCATTTTTTTTTCTTAACATAGTTTTGCATTAAAAAGGAAACAGAACAGGTAAAGAGGTATTCATTTGTTCTCTCATTCACACTTAAACGTTATATACAAGGGGTTGTCTGGTGCAACCTCAGTACCTGGCCAATTGCAAAAGGGGTTAACCTCGGGACAAGGCGTCAGCGATGACGTTGTTGTTTCCTGTAATGTGAGTGATTTTTAGGTTAAAGGGCTGCAGCAGCAAACCCCAGCGGAAGAACTGGTCATTAGTGGCTCTGAACTTCTCTAAGAATTTCAGAGGGTTGTGGTCCATATACAAGGGTTCTCGGTGTCCATGGTGAACATAAATCTCAAAATTTAAAAAAGCTAATAGGAGACCCAAGGTTTCTTTCTCGACCATGGAGTACCTGCCTGGTGTCTGTTTAGCCTTTTTGAGAAATATGCAATTCGATGTTCGATCCCAGAGTCATTCTCCAGTCGTAGGACTGCTCCCACTCCTAAATCGCTGGCATCAATGACCACTCTGAATAATTTGCTGAAGAAAGGGACAGATAATATGGAATAAAAACAAGTAATGCTGGAACCACTCAGCAGGTCTGGCAGCATCTGTGGGAAGGGAAGCAGAGTTAACGTTTCGGGTCAGTGACCCTTCATCGGAACTGACAAATGTTAGAAAAGTCACAGGTTATAAGTAAGTGACGTGGGGGTGGGGCAAGAGATAACAAAGGAGGTCTAGATTGGACCAGGCCACATAGCTGACCAAAAGGTCACGGAGCAAAGGCAAACAATATGTTAATGTTGTGTTGAAAGACAAAGCATTAGTACAGATTAAGTGTAAATACACTGAATATTTAACAGCAGCAAGTGCAAACCTGAAAAAAACAATGGGTAAGCAAACTGAATAAACTAAAATGAAATGAAATAAATGCAAAAAAAAAAGATTGCAAAAAATGTAAAAAAAAAAGAATGGAAAAGAAAAAGGAAGAAAAAATAACTAAAAATGAAAGTAAAATGGGGGGCTGTCATGCTCTGAAATTATTGAACTCAATGTTCTGTCCGGTTGGCTGCAGCGTGCCTAATCGGTAAATGAGATGCTGTTCCTCGAACTTGCGTAGATGTTCATTGGAACACTGCAGCAATCCCAGGACAGAGATGTGGGTTCAATCCCAGGACAGAGACAGATAATATGGGTTCATTTACTTGGATGCCTTTGAATTTTGCAAATATCTCTGATCATTGCTTTTTCTTAGTGCATCTGCTAGTGGGGCGGCTAGGGTGCTAACGTTTAGGACAAACCTTCATCAAAACCCAAAATCCCAAGGAATTGCCTGATCTCCCATTAGTTCTTGAGAGTAGGTAATGCGACCAGGGCATGTACTTTGGCTTCGCAGAGTAGCACAGTTCCCTGTCCTACTACATTACCCAGGTAAGTCACTCTGGCATTAGATGACTCGCTTTTTTTCCAGGTTCAGCACCCGGTTTGCCCTTTTCAGTCACTGAAACACAGCCTGCATGTCGTTTCAATGCTCATCCCAGGTGTCACTGTAAATTATCAAGTTGTCCAGGAACACAGCACAATTGCTAGGTCCAGCTATTACCTGGTTTCTCAACCATGGAAATACTGATGGGGCATTTTTTAAGACCAAAGACCTTACACTGATATAGGCCATCCGGGATGACAAATGCTGAGATCTCTCTCACACTGGGTGGTCTTCCAAGACACGTGCGTTTGCAGTCTAACAGCCGGGGGTTCAACCGTGGTCTCGTCCTCTTCGTTTGACTCCTCCTGGCTGCCCTCAGATAGTTTTACCCTCTGGCAAACACGCACTGGTTGAGTGGGTTTGGTTTTGCGTAGCGATCCCAAACAATCTATCAATAGATGGTCAAATGGTTTGCCAAATGCCGGAATGGATTTGAGGGAGGTGGGGGGGGGGGGCGGGGGGGCGGGGGGTGGGGGGGGGGGGATGGTGGGGGCGATTGGGGGCGGTTTAACTGTGCCCTGGACTTTTTCTGCAACCTAGAAAACATGGCAGGTTTTAGAATATTCGGCCACATCGGACCGGAGGCAAGGCCAGAAAAAGTGTTTGTATATTCCACCTAACGTTTTTAAAGTACCCACATGTCCAGCCATCAGGATAGCATGGGTTATCCTTAAAATCTATTGCCGGTATTATGTGGCTGGTGGAGCACTGTCCACAACTGCTCCGCAGGTCTCCACGTCTGCATTGCTACCCCATCTGGCAGATCGTAACACTCAAGGATCAGAGTTGTCCCTGCCTCAGAACAAGCAGTCTGTGCTGTGTGTTTTACTTCAGGATCTGCCTGCTGACCGTTAATTAGAGCGTCTCGACTGAGCACCCCCTCCACTTCGGACAGGTCCTTGAAGAAAGCTTCAGCTAATCAGATAATCAAGTCTCTGGCACATCCAGCTGGGGCACTGATTCGCTTTCAACTGAATCATTCCTGTCTGGTTTGGAACTGAGTCACTACTCAATCAGGGCAACTTCCTGGTACTTCTTCTTGTAGCTGTTCAGTTTCCCTGGTTTCACTGGACTGGTCGAAGATTATAGTGGTTGTTATTATCTTTCTGCCAGCCAAGGCAGTCCCCAGTAGGAAGTCTATCACTGTTAAAGTAACTCTGAGACAATTACTACGGCTATGGGTCCTGAGACTAGGTCGCACTCTTGGTGGACTCAACGGAGGGGAACAGACGGGCAACCTTCTCCCACTCCGCTGACCAGTGCCTTGGTTTTCATGGAGGTTTCGGGAGGAAGGATTAGGCTGCTCTCTAACATCAAGTACTAAGTCGCCCCTGTATCCCTGAGCAGTATAATGGACTTGGTCAGCACCTGAGAATGGTAGGGAGCACGGTTCCTCCGAGGGCAAAACTCTCGTAACACTCTGGGAATTTTTCTGGTCCAGTAACATATACAAAATTTCCCTCAGAGGGTCTCGACTCTTCCATGAGAGACTTTGCCGGTCCTGCTATGCTCTTTACTGGGCTACCCTCTTTGGGATCGCCTTTGCAGAGACCTATTTGAACCGCTAGTTTTCATTTTAGCCTCCAGCATTCGAGCCTGAAGTGACCCATCATGTTGCAGTGGGAACACACTGGTCTCTGGAGTTTCTTTTTGTGGGTTAGGGGTGGACTCTTCGTACTCTCGCTCTCGCATCTTTCCAGCTGTGGCTCTCATAGAGCATTAGGAAAAATATGGCACATAAGGAGGCCATTCAGTCTGTCGTGTCTGTGCCGGCTGAAAAGAACTAGCTGCCGCATCAAATCCCATAGTCATGCAGGTTACAGCACTTCAGTGCATGTCCAGGCACATTTTTAAAGGAATTGAGGGTATCTGCCTCAACCACCGTTCCGGACAGTGAATTCCAGACACTCACTACCCTCGGTGTGAAAAAGTTTTTCCTCATGTCCTCTCTAACCCTTCTACCAATCACCTTATAGCAGTGCCCCCTGGTAATTGACCTCCCCACGAGGGGAAACAGCTCCTTCCTGCCTACTCTATCTAGGCCCCTCATAATTTTGTACATCTCAAATAAGTCACCCCTCAGCCTCCTCTGCACGAAGGAAAACAACTCTAGCCAATCCAATGTGTTATCATAGCTGCAACTTTCAAACCCTGGCAACATTCTTGGAAAACTCCCCTGCACTCTCTCCAGACCAATTATGTCCTTCCTGTAATGCGGTGACCAGAACTGTACGCAATACTCCAGCTGTGGCCGAATAGGCGTTTTATACAGTTCCAGCATTACATCCCTGCTTTTGTATTTTATACCTCAGCCAATAAGGGAAAGCATTCCATATGCCTTTTGCACCACTCTGTTGACCTGCCTTTCACCTTCAGGGAGCTGTGGACATGCACTTCTTCTACCGCTCTCAATATCCTCCGTTTATTGTGTATTCCCTCACGTTATTTGCCTTCCACAAATGCATTACCTCCTACTTTGCTCGACTGAATTCCATTTGCCTATTTTCCGCCCACTCAGCCGAACTACTGATATCATTCTGGCATCTATGGCTACCCTCTTCACTCCCAACTGCACCACCAATTACTGTGTTATCAGCAAATTTGCCAATCGTGCCTCCCACATTTAAGTCCACATCATTAATATATACCACAAGCAGCAAGGGGCACAACGCTGAACCCTAAGAAACGCCACTGGAAACAGCTTACCATTCACAAGAACAAACATCGACTACTGCCCTTTGTTTCCTGCCCCTGATCCAATTTTGGATCCAACCTGCCACATTCCCCTGTATCCCATGGGCATTCATTTTGCTTACCATTCTTCCATGAGGGACCTTGTCAAATTACTTATTAAAATCCATGTAGACCACATCCACTGCTCTACTCACATCAATCCTCCTTGTTACTTTCTCAAAAGACTCAATTGAGTTACTACGAAACGACATACCCTTAAAAAATACATGATGATTATCCCTGATTAATTCATGTCTTTCTAAGTGGCAGTTTACCCTGTACCTCAGAATTGATTGTAACAATTTACCCACCACCGAGGTCAGACTGACCGGCCTATAATTATTTCGCCTATCTATCACACGCTTTTTAAACAATGGTACAACTTTTGCAGCCTCCAATCGAATGGTACCTTGCCTGTATCTAGTGAGGATTTAAAGATGATTTTCACTGCATCCCCGATTTCCTCTCTGGTTTCCTTCAATAACTTGGAATGAAATCCAACCGCCCTGGCAATTTGTCCACTTTCAATGATGTCAGACGCTCTCGTCCTTCCTCTCTCATTATGCTTATTGCATCTAATATTTCACACTCTTCCTGTTTAACTACAATGTTCTACATCAACCCTCTGCTTTTTAAAGACAGAGGCAAAAAACATTTTAAGAACACTGTGCACATCTTCTGCATCCACACATAAGTTCCCTTGTACATCTCTGACAGGCCCTGCCCTTTCCTAAGTAATTGTCTTGCTCTTAACGTACTGAGAAAACATCTTTGCTTTTTCCTTGATTTTACCTGCCAATATATTTCATGCCCTCTCTTTGCTTTTCTAATTTCCTTTTGTACTTCACCCCTGCACTTTCTATATTCCTCTAGGCTTTCTAAAGTAGTACATTTTTTGGTGATCGTCATAAGCTTTCTTTTCCTCTTTTACTTACCCTGTAAGCTTCTAGATAACCGGGGGATCTAGATTCAGTCGTATCACCCTTTATCTTTGTGGGAACATGCCAACACTGTGCCTGTAGAATCTCGCTTTTGAATGCCTCCCACTAGTTTACCACAGATTTTCCTTCAGGTAGCTGTATCTTGTCCACTTTCGCCAGGTCACTTCTCAGTTTGGTAAAAGTTGACTTCTCCCAATTTACTCCCGTTTTATATTTGTCTTTTCCCATGAATACGCTAAAACTAACTTTATTATGTTAAGTATATCCAAAATCGTCACCCACTGTTACTTCGTCCACTTGTCCAGCTTCATTACTGAAGACTAAATTA
Organism: Heterodontus francisci; assembly: GCF_036365525.1. Taxonomy (NCBI): domain Eukaryota; kingdom Metazoa; phylum Chordata; class Chondrichthyes; order Heterodontiformes; family Heterodontidae; genus Heterodontus; species Heterodontus francisci. The sequence goes on from NW_027141699.1 coordinate 1,631,698, forward strand.
AGAATTGTGTCCCCTCTCGTTGGGTTTGTTACGTGCTGACCAAAAACGTTCTCTTGAATGCAGTTCAATAATTTTGTCCCCTCTGTGCCCTTCACACTGTTTGTATCCCAGTTGATATTGATGGAGTTGAAATCCCCAACTATTATTGCGCTATAGTTTTTGCAGTCTGAAATGTCCCTACATATTTGTTCTTCTGCCGTCCTCTCATTATTTGGGGATCTATAGTACACTTCTAGTAGTGAGGCTGCCACTTAATTATTTCTGAGCTCCACCCATATGGCCTCGTTTGATTATCCATTTGGAATAACATCCCTCCTCAAAGCTGTTATTGATTCCTTAACTTGTAATGCAACACCCCCTCGTTTTTAATCTCCCTCTCTATCCCGCTTAAAAACTCTATATCCAGCGATGTTACGCTGCCATTCTTGCCCCTTTTTAAGCCAAGTGTCCATTGTAGCAACGATATCGTGTTCCCATGTATCTATCTGTGCCCTCATCTCATCCGTTGTATTTACTATACACCTTGCAGTTGAATAAATATCTTTCAACACTTCAAAATTCCTGTGCAGCACATTTTTTTAAACTTTGCTTCTTCTGTCTTTCAGCGTCAGTCGCTAATTTTCTGCCTCCTGATTCCTGCCCTGAAACGCTCCTAACTGAGACATATGGATTGCCTTTGCTCCATGACCTTTTGGTCAGATATGTGGCCTGGTCCAATCTACACCATCTCTGTTATCTCTTGCCCCCCACCATTTGCTTATAACCTGTGACTTTTTTTTATTATTTGTCAGTTCCGAAGAAGGGTCACTGACCCGAAACGTTAACTCTGCTTCTCTTCTCACAGATGCTGCCAGACCTGCTGAGTGGTTCCAGCATTTCTTGTTTTTATTTCAGATTTCCAGCATCCACAGTATTTTGCTTTTATCTAACTAAGACAGTGCTCAGGTTCTCATCCCCCTGTCAAGATAGTTTAAACCATCCCGAACAGCACTGGCAAAACTTCCTGCAAGGTTATTTGTCCCAGTGCTGTTCAGGTGTACTCTGTCTGGCGTGTACAGATCCCAGATTCCCCAGAAACGGCCCCAATGACCCAGAAATCTGAAGCCTTCCCTCCTGCACCATCTCTCCACCGCACATCAGCTGGTGTATTTCCCTATTTCTATATTCACTAGCACGAGCTCGTGGGAATAATCCTCAGATTACTACCTTTGTGGTCCTCCTTGCGAATCTTGTTCCTAACTCCCTAAACTCCCTCTTTCTCCCTATACCTTTGGTACCAATGAGGACCACGACCTCGGGCTGCGCACCCTCGCCCTCCAGAATGCCCTGTAGCTGCTCGGTGATATCCATGTATCTTTCAGCAGGGAAGCAACATACCATCCTGGAATCATGGTCTGCGACCAGGAAACGCCTATCTGTTCCCCTAACTATAGAATCCCTTATCACTATTGCTCTCTTGCTCTTTCTCCTCCCTCCTTGCACAGTTCAGCCAGCCATGGTGCTGTAGTCATGACTCTCTCTGCACTCTCCAGAGGAACCTTCTCTCCCATTTGTACTCAGAACTGAATACCAGTTAGGAAGTGGGGTGTTCTCCGGGGTCTCCTGCACTACCTGCTTTGACCTTCTTGTCTCTCTGACAGCCACCCAGTCCCTCTCTGCGTGTGCTCTCTTAAGCTCCGGGGTAACTGCCTCCTGAAACGTGCTATGCACGTAGTTCTCCGCCTCGCAAATGCGCCACATTGACTCCAGCCGCTGTTCACGTTCTGAAACCCGGAGCTCCAGCTTCTGCAGCTGGTGACACTTCATGGAGATATGTTCATCAAGGACACATGGTGCTTTCACGACTTCCCACATTCCACAGCAGGCATATTCCAGTTGGCCGAGCTGCCCTGCCTTACCTTAGCTTTACAAACTAATTATTGCTCGTGCAATAAGTAGAATAACTTACCAATTATTTGCCAATCAGGTTCTTCCCCTGCACTGTCGAGGCTGAAAAGGCTGAAAAGAAAAGAAAGTGACCAAAGAGCACCTGTTTCCCCCAGTCAGTGAAATCCCTCACATACAACTCGCAGCCTCAAAATGTCCAAACAGCACTGTTCTAATTAGTAATTATTAACAAATGACACTAATGCAGAAACTTGAGTAGTACTAACCTTCTCGGGTACAAGATAGCTGTTTGAGTTTGTTTTCTTTTAACAACGTTGTTTTTGTCTGTTTCTTTCAAGCTATTTACAGGCAATAACAGCTGTTACTTACCAACCAATCAGCTTCCAGATTTCCCGTGATGTCACTGGTACTTTTTGTTTTCTCTTTTAAAACTCAGCGCGCCGACAGAGAGAAAGAGCCTGCAGGTCCGGCTCCGGATTCGCCTCCTCACAGGTCCGCTGCTGGCTGCCATTGCTTCGTTCGGGGAAACCTTGAAAATCCCTAGCTTGGAGGGTTGGCTGTAGGCAGCCTTGGAGAGTCAGATTTCAGTTTAACTTTTCCATTTTTATCTTGTATTCGCTATTTTAACTGAGATCAAGGAAGCCATTTTAAGATTAACATTTGTCTTTTCAGCCATTTCGTAGTCTGCGTTGTGTATTCTGTATTAACTACAAGCATTGATTCTGTATAAAGCACGAGCCAGTCATGAAACAGATGATTGCAAAAGTAATGAATCCTGATTATGTTATAATGTTTAGTTTAGTTTAGTTTACTTCAGAGATACAGCACTGAAACATGACCTTCGGCCCACCGAGTTTGTGCCGACCATCAAACACCCAATTTGTTATACTAATCCTACAATAACTCCATATTACTAATGTGTTCTTTGTTGTAATTGATCCATATTTTCGGAAGTATGTGTATGCATTTAAAGTATTAATGAATAACAGCTGTTTAAGTAGAACATTTCTGATAAATTCAAATTCAGAAGAAATTGGAATCTTTCTGAACTCTGATAAGTTATTGTACACCATGGTCTTGTAAGAGTCTGGCTTATGAATACCGAATTGTTCAGCAGTAGATTAAAACCGGTATGGTTAAGAAAACATTGTTCTCCATGGATGACACATTGCTGCCCTTTTAAACCAGGTGTTATCAACTGGAAGATGCAATTAAGAGCAAACCATATTTACTAAACAACAGCTAGTACCGATCATTAAGTCAGCACGACGCTAAATGTGACATGTGCGATAGTTATCTAAGGGATAACAACAAGGGTTCCGTCAGGTTTCTTTGTTGGATAGATTCTGAAGTTTCCAGAGTATGAACTACTTTTTTATTTTTGCAAGCAGGTTCGATATCAAGACCAGAGACCTGAGAGCTTGCAAGTGACCTATAATTCAATAGAACATAAAACCGGCTGAAGCTGCATTATCCTACGTTTATGAATGATATATTTCCTTTACTAAATTTCCTTACATTTGCTATCCAAAAATATCCTGATATTGTCTGACTTGTTTAGGTCTCGTATGGGCAAAAGTACATGTATTAAGCCAATTTCAATAACTGAAATTTATCAGGCTAAAAATTAAGCCAAAAGAAAAACCAGAGTGAATCGAAGAATATGGGATCATAAGTCTCTGTTTCTTTGTCCATCCCTTTGCATCAGGGAACTAAGCATTTTCCATTTAAGCAGAATAGTGAGAATAGTATTAGACCCAGTGACCCTTTCTTTCACACCCTACCTCCTGTAAGGGCTCCATTCCATTCTCACAGTTTCTCCTTCTCCGACACATCTGCTCTGATGATGCAACCTTGCACAATAGCGCCTCTGATATGTTTTCCTTTTTCCTCAACTGAGGATTCCCATGCACTGTGGTTGAAAGGGCCCTTAACCATGTCTGGTCAATATCCCACAACAGTGCCCTTATCCCTTCCCATCCCTCCCCAACCCGCGACAGGGTTCTCCTTGTCCACACTTTCCAACCCACCAGCCTCCACATTCTCTGCCATTTCCACCAAGTACAGCATGATGCCACTATCAAATGCAACTTCTCCTGCCCTCCCCTGTCAACATTCCAAGGGGATTGTTCCCTCCGCAAAACCCTGGTCCACTCCTCCATTGCCCAAACACCTCGTCCCCTTCCCATGGCACTTTCCCATGCAATTACAGGATGTATAATACCTGCCCCTTTACCTCTTCTCTCTTCGGTATCCAAGGCCCGAAACACTTTTTTCAGATGAAGCAGTTGTTTAGTTGTACATCTTTCAATTTAATATACCGTATTCGCAGGTCACAGTGTGGTCTCCTCTGATTTGAGGAGATCAAACGTGGATTGAGGACCGCTTTTCAGAACACCTCTGCTCATGCGAAAATATGACCCCGAGTTCCTGTCGGTTTCCATTTCAACACACACCCCAGTTCTCATGCTCAGATTTCTGTCCTGGTCTTGGTGCAGTGTTCCAGTGAACATCAACGCAAGCCAGAGGAACAGCACTTCATTTACCGATTAGGCATGCTACAGCCTTGTGGACTGAACATTGAGTTCAATAATTTCAGAGCATGACTGGCCCCCATTTTTTTTATTTTCAGTTTTATCCTTCAGTTTTATTTTATTTTACTTTGTTTCATCATTCAATTTTTTCACCATGGGCCTGCCTACTGACTTTATTCATGTTTGTACTTTTGGCTGTAGCTTCCATTATTCAGTCATTTAGTACCCTCTCTGCACTAACGCTTTGTTTTTGACCACACCATTAACACACTCTCTTTGCCTTTGCCTTTGACCCATGATCTCCTTGTCAGTTATTCTCTGTGGCCCTCTGGCTTATCAACACGGTCGTTTTTGTTCTCTTTTACCCCACCTCCGCTTTATTGCTTAAGACTTATTACATTTCTAATCTTTGCCAGTTCTTATGAAAGCTCACTGACCCGAAACGTTATCTCTGCTGCTCACTCCACAGATGCTGCCAGATCTGCTGAGTATCTCCAGTATTTGTTGTTCTTTATTTTATGACCCTTTCTTTAGGCAATTTCCAAATCAGTTTCCATTCCAAGATCTTGTCTTTTCTTGTTGCCTGCTTAATTTGTGTCTGTCTTTTCCAGAACTCCAGGATCGAAGTTCTCTTCATCAGATTTCGGTCACTGCGACAGTACCATATAAGGTCTTATCAAAATCACAAATGGCATCTCTGTGAGGGAAATAAACATTAACCTTTCCTCCTCGAGTTCTCGCCCTGTCTGTAGCAATTCTTTGAGTTGATTAGTCAATCCTCCAAATCTCTCCACTATCGTCCCTGTGCCTGGAACTGCAATTATGTGCTTCCATTCTTATCTTTATAATCATTGCCAGAATATCACCATCAGTAGATGCTATTTCAAATTCTGCAGCAGTACCTCTGATTATCTCGAAGGATCTATTTCTCACTTACGTTCTGCCTGCCAGTGACATCATCCAAAAAACAGATTGTCAGTTTCAATATTGGTGCTGAATACACCAAACCCTACTCATCCTTACATCTCTCATTCCTTAGCTTTCTGTAGACTGTCGCACGGTTTGTCAAAAATCTGGTACTGGGTGAACAACAATGCCCTTCAATTAAATGTTTGAAAGGCTAAAACCATTTACTCTGTTCTTTGCCACAATTTTCACTCTCTAGCTAGCATTCCTTTTCCTGGAAACTGTCTCAGACTGAAACAGACTTTTCGCAACCATGGTCATATAGTTGACCTCTAAATGAGCATAAAAGCACAAGCCTGCACCATCAAAATGACACATTCTTCTGTCCCCGTTTCACCTTAAATGCTGCTGAAAACTCTTACATGTCTTTTCCAGCTCCAGGATTAAATGTTCAAACACACTCCTGGGCAACCTCCCACATTCTACCCTCGCATTTCTTCTTCTATTATATGGAAGAATCATGCTCATTGTGTCGGATACCAGAACCAGTTGTTGCTTCACTAAAGCTCATGAATGGTAACCAGGGATAAAGCCTGTCTCCAGATAACATCACAAAGGGATCCAGCAAAAATTACACCCACTTCCAGTCAGGCGGGGTCACATGACCAGGCTCTGTTCCAGGTCAGTCTCAATATCCCTGTCTCCGAACCCAGCTTTTGTCTACTCACGGCCAAATCAGGAGCACAGCCTACACGGATGCCGCAGCTCAAATCCTGACCAGGAATATGACCCCAATCCCTCTCCTGCACCGTTGCACCAATTCCCCTTATCATCGTTGCTCCAGTGAAATAATTTGAAGAATCGTGGACGACTCTAACAATACTGTTGTAGATGACACCCTGTCAATCACAACAATTGCCAAGCTATAAATCGCACTGAACATTCTCCATTCCTCCGTTGGCATCCTTTGTCCAACAGTATTTGTTATGCACCACTGTTTCTGCTGCACCATCGCCAAGTGTTTTCCAACAAACTGCACCCAGGATATCGGAAATTCCAGAACTACATCACTTCAACTCCCTTCCTGTCTTCAAAACCCGTCTGGAAGTCGATATCTCTCACCACATGCGCATCAGTCTCTCATTCTCGATATTTTTCCACGCGTCCTTCATGTCATGCTGCTTTTACCTGCTCTATTATGTGTTCTGAGATGTCTCTTTGGATATGTGTAGAACTTTGTTAATGTAAGTTGTCATGGTTTTGGTCGGCAGCCATTTCACTGCAAGACACCGGCCTGCCACAGATGCATCTGTCCATGACAGCATTGGTAGGAGTGACTACCCCACAGTTGTTGTGGAGACGAAGTTCCTCCATCACATTGAAGATACGTTCCTTCATGTTGTGTGCCACTACCACCGTGCTAAATGGGATAGATTTCGAACACATCTAGCAATGCAAAGCTGGGCATCCACGAGGCGCTGTGGGCCATCAGCAGCATCAGTACTGTACTTAACCAGAATCTGTAACCTCATGGCCCAGTATATCCCTCACTCTACCATTACTATCAAGCCAGGAGACCAACCCTGGTTCAATGAAGAGTGCAGGAGGGCATGCCAAGAGCAGCACCAGGCATACCTCAAAATGAGGTGTCAGCCTGGTGAAGCTACGACCCAGGACTATCTGCGTGCCAAACTGCATAAGCATCATGCGATAGACAGAGCTAAGAGATCCCATAACCAACGATTCAGATCTAAGCTCTCCAGTCTTGCTGCATCCAGCCGTGCATTGTGAAGGACAATTAAACAACTGACGGGAGGAGGTGGCTCCACAAATATCCCCATCCTCAATGACGGGGTAGCCCAGCACATCAGTGTGAAATATAAAGCTGAAGCATTTGCAACAATCTTCAGCTACAAATGCCGAGTTGATGATCCATCTCGGCCTCTTCCTGACGTCACCAGCATCACAGATGCCAAACTTTAGCCAAATTGATTCACTCCGTGTGATATAATGGCACTGGATGCTGCAAAGGCTATGGGCCCTGATAATATTCTGGCAATAGCACTGAAGAACTGTACTTCAGACCTTTCTGCGCCCCGAGTCAAGTTGTTCCAGTACAGCTACAGCATTGGCATCTACCCTGCAATGTGGAAAATTGCCCAGGTATGACGTGTACACAGAAAGCAGGACATGTCCAACTCGGCCAATTACCGCCCCTGAGCCTACTCTCAATCATCAGTAAGGTGATGGAAGGTGTCATCAACAGTCCCATAAAGCAGCACTTGCTTCGCAATAACCTGCGCAGTGATGCTCAGTTTGGGTTCCGCCAGGACCACTCAACTCCTGACCTCATTACAGCATTGGTTCAAATGGACGGCACAGTGACGCAGTGGTTAGCACCGCAGCCTCACAGCTTCAGCGACCCGGGTTCAAATCTGGGTACTGCCTGTGTGGAGTTTGCAAGTTCTCCCTGTGTCTGTGTGGGTTTTCTTCGGGTGCTCCGGTTTCCTCCCACAAGCCAAAAGACTTGCAGGTTGATAGGTAAATTGGCCATTATAAATTGCCCCTAGTATAGGTAGGTGGCAGGGAAATATAGGGACAGGTGGGGATGTGGTAGGAATATGGGATTAGTGTAGGATTAGTATAAATGGGTGGTTGGTGGTCGGCACAGACTCGGTGGTCCGAAGGGCCTGTTTCAGTGTTGCATCTCCAAACATAGACAAAAGAGCTGAAATCAAGAGGTGAGGTGAGAGTGACTGCACTTGACATTAAGGCAGCATTTGACCGAGTATGGCATCAAGCTGCCCTAGCAAAACTGAGGTCAATGGGAATCAGGGGAAAACCCTCCGCTGGCTGGAGTCATACCTAGCGCAAAGGAAGATGGTTGTGGTTGTTGGAGTTAAATCATCTGAACTCCAGGAGGCCTCCCAAAATGCATCACCTCACACTTCTCAGGATTAAATTACATTTGCCATTGCTTCGCCCATCGACATTGTCCTGCAATCTCAAGCTTTCCTCCTCACTATTTACGACACCGCCAATGTTCATGTCATCTGCGAATTTACTTATCATATCTCCTATATTCACGTCTAAATCATTAATGCACACTACAAAGCGAAAGGGTCCCAGCACCGATCCCTGCAGTACACCACTGGTCTGTCTTCCACTCGCAAAAAGCAACTCTCGACCATCATGCTCTGCCTCCTGCCACTAAGCCAATTTTGGATCCAATTGGCCCCATTGCTCTGGCTCCCATGGGCGCTTGCCTTCTTGATTTATTCTCCCATGCGGGACCTTATCAAAAGCGTTACTGATGCCCATGTAGACTACATCAACAACTTTACCCTCATCTACACATCAAGTCAGCTCCTCGAAAAATTCAACCAGGTTTGTTCGACAAGATCTCCCCCTGACAAAGCCATGCTGACTATCCCCGATTAATCCTTGCCTCTTCAAGTTAAAATTAATCTGCCCTTCAGATTTCTGTCCCAATAGTTTCCCTACCACTGATGTTCGACTCCCTGACCTGTAACTACCTGGTTTATCCCTGCTACCGTTCTTGAATAAAAGTACCACATTCGATGTGCTCATTTTCCTCTGATGCCTTTCCAGTGGCCAGGGAGGATTTGACAATTTGTCTCACAGCCCCTGCTATCTCCTCCCTTGCCTCGCAGAGCAGCCTGGGACGCATTTCATCTGGGCCTGAGGATTTAACCACTTTTATGCCGGCTAAAACACTGATGCTTCCTCTCTTTTAATGGTAATTGGTTCACCTATATCATAATCCACCTCCCTGATCTCTACACCTACATCACCCTTCTCCACAGTGAACACAGATGAAAAGTAGGCATTGAAAATCACACCAATATCCTCTGGCTCCGTACACAGATTGCCACTTTGGATCCCAATGGAACCTATTCTTTTCCTGGTTATCCTCTTGTCCTTAATATACTTACAAAACGCCTTGGGATTTTCCTTTATCTTGCCTGCCAGTGTTGCTTCATACCCCCTCTTCGCTGTCCTAATTACTTTCTTAAGTGCCCACATACACTTTCAATGCTCCTCTAGGGCCTCCACTGTTTTCAGCACTCTGAACCTGCCATAGCCTTTTTTTCCTCCTTATCCAATTCTCTATTTCCCTGGACATCCAGGGATCCGTTTACGGAAACATGTTGGCCCTAAACTCTCACTATTTCCTTTTTGGATGACTCCCTGTGGTCTGATGTAGACTTTGCTACAAGTCGCTGCTCCCAGTCCATTTTGGCCAGATCCTGTTTTATCATGTTGAAATATTTGGACTGATTAAAAATGCTGCTAATGAGCTCATGTTGCAAATGATTTGTCAATTGAATATGCATAACTGCATGCTCTAATTGTGATTAAGAACAGCTGATACTAATTGTGGAAAGTCAGGGTACATATCGAAGAACCAGTTTCTCCCTGGGTGGGGGTACGCGGGAGCTGGTCTGGAAAAGGGAAATGTAGTCTGCATTTATGCTGTATGGAGTATTCTAAATAAACGTATGTGTAAGACAGACTGGCTCCTGCTTCGTCCTTTGCCAGATGCATGTTTACCAAATAAACAAAATGGACCCAAATTTCGTGCCGTCTGAAAATCAGATCTTGTAATTGGGATACTTCATGATCTTTTGCTGATCTCTGTCAGAGCGTGGAATGTGCTTGATGTCAGGCCAGTGCAGGGTACGTGAACGAAATATACATGAGGCTATCAGTCAGTCCTTCAGGGTAATTCAAACCAACAAGGAACCTACTCACCACAAAAATAAATCTCCATCAATTGCAATTCATGTGTGGGAGAGGCAGAAGAACATGGACATGCTTTTGTTGCACGATTTGCCTTGAAGATTTTTTAAGAGCCTTTTGAATGCCATGTTAGTTAGTGCAGAACAGAAAAGAGGAGATTAGTGATGGATATACTGATCCATCCTGATATTGTGCGAAATTGAACGCAAAAGCACATAACTATTTGGGACCAAAATGTGAAACTAGGATATCGGTGGAAAAATAGACCTTCCCAGGGATGGACAATAAATTATTGAAACAGGAAAATGTCGAGACTGACAAAGGATTGAATCTGATTCATCATAGATTCCGAGTGTTTGTTTGCTGTTTGTCATGAATGTGAAATCTGTGGCAGCTTTGCCTTTACAGCCAACTGGCATAGTCCTCGGGGTTACAGGTTTCTTGCTGCTGTGTTTAGGTAACCCAGAGGATGCAATGAATGCCTGGCGTGGGAATTGAATTACGTACTTTCTGTGGTACTCCTTCAATCTGTTGTCAATCCCTTCCAGACCTATTAGCCAGAGCCGTGCTGCTAACAGCTTTCTTAATCACCAACTGGACTCTCGAGCTGCACATCCATCAGCAATAAGGCAACGTTAGCCCTCCCTTTACCACGACGACAACCCCCACCCTCCCCAACTAACAGTGCAATTCCCCCTGTCACTACAATGTCTCTCCATGTACTGGGAAGAGATGGTTCATGTAATTACCCAGCGTAATCCTTACAAGACCCATGGTTCAATGGACAGCAGCATAACTCTCCATATTGTGTCCTCCCCTTTAAAACATGCATTGACGGGGAATCAAAGAACCTGTATCAGATCCAATTACCCCTCCTCTTGTCCATAGATGATACATTCCTGTATATTGTCTTTGTTCTCCTGATCATTACAATGTATCTATCGAAATTATCGCAACCAATCATGCAGCTCGTGGCTTGATTCAACAAATAGACCAACGACAGTTTATTCTTCCTCCATCTATCCTGTAATTTCCCAATTTCAATTATTCGGTCAAACATTGAAGCCAGCATGAGGCGAAATTTACTCTGGATGATTGACAGCCAAGCTGAACCTGCCTTCTTTCACTCCCACAAAAAAAAAACACGACATTTTTTGCATTGTTTGCAACAGGTCTGTGCAGAGAAAAGGACATTAAAAACCGCATCACACATTTGCCAGGAAATTACCAAGTGCAACAAGAAAGAATCTAACTACCTCCCGTTGATGATCATCGTCATGGTCATTCCTCAGTTACCACATTATCAACATCCTATGCGTTACCTTTGATCAGAAATTTAGCTGGGTCGGCCAGATAAATATTGTTACTCCAAGAAAAGATCAGACGCTGGAATTTATGCAACAAATAACTCATCCACTGTCTCTGACGTCCGCAATCTACAAGGCATAAGTCATGAATAATGGAATGATCTCCATTTTCTTGGATCTATTCTACCTCCAACAAAACTCAAACGCCTCAGTAAGATCCAAGCAAATGAACTCACTTGATGTGCATCTGATGCACCACGCTAACACTTAACTCCTTCCACCAGCAGCGCACAGTGGCTGCCGAGTGTACCATACATAATATCACACTGCAGGAAGTTAGTAAATTACAAACGACAGCTCCTTTCTAGCGCGAGACCTGCATGGACACCTGCAAGTTCCCTTCAACCAACACTCATCCTGAGTTGGAAAGACTTCACTATTTCTTCACTATTGCTGGGTCCAAATCCTGGAAGTTTCCTCCTAATTGCACTGCGGGTGTACCTAAAGCAGATGGAGTTTCAATAAGGTGGCTCTCCACAACGTTCCCAAGGGAAACTAAAGATGCATAAGAAATCCCAGCCTCGCCAGCAATGCCAACATACAAGGAACAAGAAGGAAGATCCTTCACCTTGATACCTCAGGCTAAGCCCAGATGTGTGGTACATTGGTGCCCTGCCCGGCCCTGAGCTCAGTGTGCTTGTATTCAATCCATCAGCAACCTGCTGTTGATCAACGCTGAAATACTACCAGCTCTCATACTTTGCTTCCACAACCATTATCCAGCCTTTCTCACCACGGCTCTCAATCTCCACACTGCTCGCCTTACCAAGCGACCCACTTCATTCCACTGCAACCTCCATGTATACCGGATGTCACAGCTAAGATCTTATTCTGGTCAAGGACACATGCCCTTGAACTCTGCCTTCTTGCCAATTTTCATTGTTTTCCAGTGGTTTCATTGAATCGATTTGAAGATTTTTGTCAATTCCTAACATTAATTTCGTGCTTCACTCCCTGTCCAGCTCAGTGATCACCCACAACCATAAATCTCTGTGCACATTCTCCACGGTTTATGAATTAGCGATCTCCTAATTAAAACGGTGATGAGAAGGAATTTCTTCTCTTGCAGGTTCCATAGCATTTATAATTCACTTACCCAGAAGGCAGTGGAGTCTGGGTCATTGAATATACTCAAGGTTGGTTTAGACCGACTTTTCATTTACGATGGAGTGAAGAGTTATTGTTGTATGGCAGAAATTGGAATTAAGGCCATGGTCAGATCAGCCATTATGGTATTGAATGGCAGAACAAGATATATGGGCTGAATGGCCGCTTCTATTTCTAATGACCTTATGATCATAGGTGAGAGGAAAGCTATTGCATTTCTTGCACTTGCATAGAAAGGAGCTGCGGGAAAGCAAATCAGATCGTGGGTGTGACGGAAGAGTGAACAAAAATATTTTGTTCACGACTTTATTTGGACATGGGGGAAATGGAGCAGGACGATGTGTTGAAAGTGGAGGCAGTTGGAATGGAAAGTGAGAATAGGTGAATTAATGTCATGGTTCTGGATGGTAGGGAAGGGGGTGAGGACAGTCACTTGGGTGATGGAAGAGATACAGCTGAGGCCTCTGCAAAACTAATGTGGGAAATGCACGGTTCGTGAGAAATGAAGAGACTGCAGAAGCTCTGATATGGAAGATGGCATCGTTGGAAAAAACAGAAGGTGATGAGGAAACTGAGAGTATGGAAGTGATTATTTGCCTGAAGCGGAGTTGGAGAAAGTATGGTCAGGAGAACTGTGGGAGTTGGTGGATCACCTAAATATTGATGCAGAGTCTGTCCACTTAAATGGAGAGAGGGAATTCGTGGAAGAGAAGTGGAGAGTCACAGATCGACCGTTTGCAGGTGAGGGAGGGACAGATATTTTAATGCAATTTTGATTACATTTTAGAGCTCAATGCGAAAGAAGGTTTTGACATAGATACAATTATCAATATAATAAAAGCAAAATACTGCGGATGCTGGAAATCAGACATAAAAACAAGAAATGCTGGAACCACCCAGCAGGTCTGGCAGCATCTGTGGAAAGAGAAGCAGAGTTAACGTTTCGGGTCAGTGACCCTTCATCGGAACTTAATGATGAATATGTCGGATAAAGAGGTGGAAAGGGGAACCGTAGTAGCTCAGAGCTTGTCAAGGTCAGAATGATATTGAAAATCCTGCCATTGTGTCCAGTTCTAGGCTCTAAACTTGAAGAACAATGTGTAGGCTTTTGCACAGGCGTAGGAAATAATCAAGAGAACATTTTCTAGGGGTGACAGATGTTTTATGCTGACAGATTAGAGAATCAAATTGAGAGAAAGGTTGATAGAGTTGTTGAAAATCACGGGCGGTTTAAAATGAGTAGACACAGAGAAACTGCTCTGATTGGCAGACGTGATGAAAACCGAAGGACACATGTTTAAGGGATTTGCAATAGAATCATTGGCGATATGAGGGAAAACGTATGTTTCCACAGCACGTGTTGAGGATATGAAATGAACTGCCTGAGAGTGTGGTGAAGCCAAAATTCAATCAGAAGAGAATTGAATAAACAACTGAGGAAAAAAACAATGCAGGTCAGTGATGAGGAGATATGGGAGTGAGATTAGTTGAACTGCCCGTCCAGGGAGCTGACACGGATAAGACAGACCAAATGGCCAACGGCTGTGTTGCAACCATTCTATGTCCCTTTTTGTTTGAATATGTGAATTGTTGAACGGAATTGCACAGCTAAAGAGAGCACACAAAGTATAGACAAACATCCCTCAGAGGCTTCTCTGACGTTAGGAATTTGATTTCTGAACGGTCATGCAGAGTGAAGACCATCACCGAAACAACATGCGAGCTGCAGATGGGACTCATGTTTTTTTTTGTAGGACATCCTTTATTTCTGTTTAACACAACTTACAGTTATGATTAGTTGCTTAATGTGATCAGATTTGTCCAGTTTTTGGCATGGAGATGTGTCCAATTCAATTTCAGTGCTACATATATTCCATCAACAGGGACTTAACATAGCTGTCATAATCTGTTTGTTCAAAGATTAAGAAAAGCTGTTTGAACAATTTTGCAACCGCAGTATCCCATGGAAATCGGCAGGGTATACAGTTATACACTGGGAATGTGTCACCTCAGAATTTGCACCGACGAATTCAATGGGTGAGGAAAATATTCTGTGCGATCCTTGCTATAATTGTCATTCCTGGTAAGAACAAAACAAATAACAAAGATAATTACAGCACAGGAACAGGCCCTTCGGCCCTCCAAGCCTGCGCCGATCCAGATCCTCTCTCTAAACATGTCGCCTATTTTCTAAAGATCTGTATCTCTTTTCTACCTGCCCATTCATGTATCTGTCTAGATACATCTTAAATGACTCCATCGTGCCCGCATCTACCACCTCCACTGGCAATGCGTTCCAGGTGCCCACCACCCTCTGCGTAAAGAACTTTCCACGTATATCCCCCCTAAACATTTCCCCTTTCACTTTGAACTCGTGTCCTCTAGTAATTGAAACCCCCACTCTGGGAAAAAGCCTCTTGCTATCCACCCTGTCTATACCTCTCATGATTTTGTACACCTCAATCAGTTCCCCCCTCAACCTCCGTCTTTCTAATGAAAATAATCCTAATCTGCTCAACCTCTCTTCATAGCTCGCGCCCTCCATACCAGGCAACATCCTGGTGAACCTCCTCTGCACCCTCTCCAAAGCATCCACATCCTTTTAATAATGTGGCGACCAGAACTGTACGCAGTATTCCAAATGTGGCCGAACCAAAGTCCTATACAACTGTAACATGACCTGCCAACTCTTGTACTCAAAGCCCCGTCCGATGAAGGAAAGCATGCCGTATGCCTTCTTGACCACTCTATTTACCTGCGTTGCCACCTTCAGGGAACAGTGGACCTGAACACCCAAATCTCTCTGGACATCAATTTTCCCCAGGACTTTTCCATTTACTGTATAGTTCACTCTTGAGTTGGATCTTCCAAAATGCATCACCTCGCATTTGCCCTGATTGAACTCCATCTGCCATTTCTCTGCCCAACTCTCCAATCTATCTATATTCTGCTGTTTTCTCTGACAGTCCGCTTCACTACCTGCTACTCCACCAATCTTAGTGTCGTCTGCAAATTTGCTAATCAGTCCACCTATACTTTCCTCCAAATCATTAATGTATATCACAAACAACAGTGGTCGCAGCACGGATCCCTGTGGAACACCACTGGTCACACGTCTCCATTTTGAGAATCTCCCTTCTACTGCTACTCTCTGTCTCCTGTTGCCCAGCCAGTTCTTTATCCATCTAGCTAGTACACCTTGGACCCCAAGCGCCTTCACTTTCTCCATCAGCCTGCCATGGGGAACCTTATCAAACGCCTTACTGAAGTCCATGTATATGACATCGACAGCCCTTCCGTCATCAATCAACTTTGTCACTTCCTCAAAGAATTCTATTAAGTTGGTAAGACATGACCTTCCCTGCACAAAACCATGTTGCCTATCACTGATGAGCCCATTTTCTTCCAAATGGGAATAGATCCTATCCCTCAGTATCTTCTCCAGCAGCTTCCCTACCACTGACGTGAGGCTCACCGGTCTATAATTACCTGGATTATCCCTGCTACCCTTCTTAAACAAGGGGACAACATTAGCAATTCTCCAGTCCTCCGGGACCTCACCCGTGTTTAAGGATGCTGCAAAGATATCTGTTAAGGCCCCAGCTATTTCCTCTCTCGCTTCCCTCAGTAACCTGGGATAGATCCCATCCGGACCTGGGGACTTGTCCACCTTAATGCCCTTTAGAATACCCAACACTTCCTCCCTCCTTATGCCGACTTGACCTAGAGTAATCAAACATCTGTTCCTAACCTCAACATCCGTCATGTCCCTCTCCTCGGTGAATACCGATGCAAAGTACTCGTTTAGAATCTCACCCATTTTCTCTGAGTCCAAGCATAACATTCCTCCTTTGTCCTTTAGTGGGCCAATCCTTTCTCTAGTTACCCTCTTTCTCCTTATATATGAATAAAAGGCTTTGGGATTTTCCTTAACCCTGTTTGCTAAAGGTATTTCATGACCCCTTTTAGCCCTCTTAATTCCTCGTTTCAGATTGGTCCTACATTCCCGATATTCTTTCAAAGCTTCGTCTTTCATCAGCCGCCTAGACCTTATGTATGCTTCCTTTTTCCTCTTAGCTAGTCTCACAATTTCACCTGTCATCCATGGTTCCCTAATCTTGCCATTTCTATCCCTCATTTTCACAGGATCATGTCTCTCCTGCACGCTAATCAACCTCTCTTTAAAAGCCTCCCACATATCACATGTGGATTTACCTTCAAACAGCTGCTCCCAATCTACATTTCCCAGCTCCTGCCGAATTTTGGTATAGTTGGCCTTCCCCCAATTTAGCACTCTTCCTTCAGGACCACTCTCGTCTTTGTCCATGAGTATTTTAAAGCTTACGGAATTGTGATCACTATTCCCAAAGTAGTCCCCTACTGAAACTTCAACAACCTGGCCGGGCTCATTCCCCAACACCAGGTCCAGTATGGCCCCTTCCCGAGTTGGACTATTTACATACTGCTCTAGAAAACCCTCCTGGATGCTCCTTACAAATTCTGCTCCATCTGGACCTCTAACACTAAGCGAATCCCAGTCAATGTTGGGAAAATTAAAATCTCCTATCACCACCACCCTGTTGCTCCTACATCTTTCCATAATCTGTTTACATATTTGTACCTCTATCTCACGCTCGCTGTTGGGAGGCCTGTAGTACAGCCCCAACATTGTTACCGCACCCTTCCTATTTCTGAGTTCTGTCCATATTGCCTCACTGCTCGAGTCCTCCATAGTTCCCTCCTTCAGCACAGCTGTGATATCCTCTTTGACCAGTAATGCAACTCCTCCACCCCTTTTACCTGCCTCTCTATCCCGCCTGAAGCATCGATATCCTGGGATATTTAGTTGCCAATCATGCCCTTCCCTCAACCAAATCTCAGTAATAGCAATAACATCATACTCCCAGGTACTAATCCAAGCCCTAAGTTCATCTGCCTTACCTACTACACTTCTTACATTAAAACAAATGCACCTCAGACCACCAGTCCCTTTATATTCATCATCTGCTCCCTGCCTGCTCTTCCCCTTAGTCACACTGACTTCATTATCTAGTTCCTTACAGGCTTTTGTTACTACCTCCTTACTGTCAACTGACCTCAATTGGTTCCCATCCCCCTGCCACATTAGTTTAAACCCTCCCCAACAGCGTTAGCGAAAGCACCTCCAAGACATTGGTTCCAGTCCGGCCCAGGTGTAGACCGTCCAATTTGTTATAGTCCCACCTCCCCCAGAACCGGTCCCAATGTCCCAAAAATCTGAACCCCTCCTTCCTGCACCATCTCTCAAGCCACGCATTCATCCTGACTATTCTTTCATTTTTACTCTGACTATCACGTGGCACTGGTAGTAATCCTGAGATTACTACCTCTGAGGTCCTACTTTTTAACTTGGCTCCTAACTCCCTAAACTCTGCTTGTAGGACCTCATCCCGTTTTGTACCTATATCATTAGTGCCTATGTGCACAATGACAACTGGATGTTCACCCTCCCCCTTTAGAATGTTCTGCAGCCGATCTGAGACGTCCCTGACCCGTGCACCTGGGAGGCAACATACAATTCGGGAGCCTCGTTTTCGACCACAGAACCGCCTATCTACTCCCCTTACAATCGAATCCCCTACGACTATAGCCCTTCCACTCTTTTTCCCGCCCTTCTGAACAGCAGAGCCAGCCACGGTGCCATGGACCTGGCTACTGCTGCCTTCCCCTGGTGAGCCATTTCCCTCAACAGTATCCAAAACGGTATACTTGTTTTGGAGGGAGATGACGGCAGGGGACTCCTGCGCTGCCTTCCTGCTCTTTCTCTGCCTTTTGGTCACCCATTCCCTTTCTCCCTCAGCAATCCTAATCTGCGGTGTGACCAATTCACTAAACGTGCTATCCACGACCTCCTCAGCATCGCGCATGCTCCAAAGTGAGTCCATCCGCAGCTCGAGAGCCGTCATGCGGTCTAACAAGAGCTGCAGCTGGACACACTTCCTGCACGTGAAGGAGTCAGGGTCATCAGCCATGTCCCTGAGCTCCCACATTGAGCAAGAGGAGCATGATACGGGTCTGAGATCTCCTGCCATTTTTAATCTTAAGTTTAAACTTAGTTAAATGAAAAAGGAACGAAAAGTTTTTACCAATCCCAATAAAACCAGAGAAATCGAAAAAGCCTTACCTTATAAACACCCCACTGAGTCCTTTTTTTTTTGGTTAGAGGAGGAGGGTGGGTGGGAGACACTACAAGTGTGGTGTCTCGGGTTCAGAAACCGCCCAAATATATAGTGTTTTACTTACCCAGAAGCCCCCTGGCCTCCGCCGAAAAACAAAAGGATTTTAAATTTACTTTCAAACTGACTTTCCCAGCTTCTCACTCGCTCACACTCTGCTCCCGAAAAAGCTGCTGCACTGAAAGGAAAGTTATTTTAAACCGCCCAAATATATAGTGTTTTGCTTACCCAGCAGCCCCCTGGCCTCCGCCGAAAAACAAAAGGAAATTAAATTTACTTTCAAACTGACTTTCCCAGCTGCTCACTCGCTCACACTCTGCTCCCGAAAAAGCTGCTGCACTGAAAGGAAAGTTATTTTAAACCGCCCAAATATATAGTGTTTTACTTGCCCAGCAGCCCCCTGGCCTCTGCCGAAAAACAAAAGGATTTTAAATTTACTTTCAAACTGACTTTCCCAGCTGCTCACTCGCTCACACTCTGCTCCCGAAAAAGCTGCTGCACTGAAAGGAAAGTTATTTTAAACCGCCCAAATATATAGTGTTTTACTTGCCCAGCAGCCCCCTGGCCTCTGCCGAAAAACAAAAGGATTTTAAATTTACTTTCAAACTGACTTTCCCAGCTTCTCACTCGCTCACACTCTGCTCCCGAAAAAGCTGCTGCACTGAAAGGAAAGTTATTTTAAACCGCCCAAATATATAGTGTTTTGCTTACCCAGCAGCCCCCTGGCCTCCGCCGAAAAACAAAAGGAAATTAAATTTACTTTCAAACTGACTTTCCCAGCTGCTCACTCGCTCACACTCTGCTCCCGAAAAAGCTGCTGCACTGAAAGGAAAGTTATTTTAAACCGCCCAAATATATAGTGTTTTACTTGCCCAGCAGCCCCCTGGCCTCTGCCGAAAAACAAATGGATTTTAAATTTACTTTCAAACTGACTTTCCCAGCTGCTCACTCGCTCACACTCTGCTCCCGAAAAAGCTGCTGCACTGAAAGGAAAGTTATTTTAAACCGCCCAAATATATAGTGTTTTACTTACCCAGCAGCCCCCTGGCCTCTGCCGAAAAACAAAAGGATTTTAAATTTACTTTCAAACTGACTTTCCCAGCTGCTCACTCGCTCACACTCTGCTCCCGAAAAAGCTGCTGCCCTGAAATGAAAGTTATTTTAAACCGCCCAAATATATAGTGTTTTACTTACCCAGCAGCCCCTTGGCCGTCGCCGAAAAACTAAAGGATTTTAAATTTACTTTCAAACTGACTTCCCCAGCTGCTCACTCGCTCACACTCTGCTCCCGAAAAAGCTGCTGCACTGAAAGGAAAGTTATTTTAAACCGCCCAAATATATAGTAAGTATCGATAACCAATGAAATTTTGTAAATCTGTGTATGAGCTGGTTTCTTCTATTACCATGGGAATAGTAATATTACAGGAGATCGAATGATTATAGTTACACAGACATTCAATAATATAATTGCATTAATTTCCTGAATGATCTGTGCAGTTTTATTCTGTTGTCTCAACTGTTTCCAGCTCAAGGGACTCTGCATTTTAAAGTTATTGAATCGTGTTGAATGTTGTGTTCTGCAGAATTAGAGCTCAAAGCAGCAAAATCTCAGAGGGGAAGGATTAATGGAATTATCTATTAATGTAGAATTATACTGTGTGTGTGCACCAGCTGGAGTGGAACACCTGACCTCAGCGATCATGTATAACTGGGAGTGTATGATTGACAGACTGGTGTGGACCACATAACATAAGGGGCCATGTATTTCCTGGAGTATCTGTCATTGAATTCAGTGCGGATCCCCACTTTGTTCTTACTCTAAGTTGAGTTGTTGACAGCACTATCTCCTTCCAGAGAACAGTCCTGATAAGCGTTTGGTCACGAGAGCACTGCAATAATAAATAATCCTCTTCAATATTACGAAAAACACTGATGACTACGACTTGTTAATACACAGGTTACCGATTTTCCAACACAGAAGCTGTGCATTCGGCAAAACTAGATTGCAACTGTTTTCCTGCTCTGCACGAACCTCTCTTCATGCTAGCTGATCGAATCATATCAGCATATCCTAATCCTGTCTTCCTCATGTACTAATCTCGCTTCCTTTTGTTTTCCATTGTGACTACTCCAAGAGGTCTCAATTCCACGTTCTCAGCAGTCCGAGTAAATAGGTCTCTCTTGAATTCCGTCATGGACGCTGGTGACCTTCTTATTTTGAGGGAATGCAGAACTGGTCACCAGCAAAGGTGAAAATGTCAGATCCACGCTTTCCCTTTGTAACCCCTATATAATTTTAGAGGTCTCTATTAAATCAACACTCAACCTTCTCTTATCAACAGAATAGAGCTACAACTTACCCCGATAATTATAATCTCTAAGTTATGGCATTCTTTTTGTAAAAATGTGTGCACCTGCAGGTTAGCCTGGATATTTTTATTATCTGTAGTCCCGAAGGGAACACATTATTTTAAGTGTTCTATAACGGTCTTTATAATACGCTATTCTATCACTTTTCCTTTAATGATATTCCTGAAGAAATGAACGACTGGACTTTGATCACATTTGCATTGCCTCATTAAATTCCCTTATCTATTTAATTCATTTATACATCAGAGGGAGTGGTGCAAGACGTACGAGTGCCTCCTATCCGACGGACTGGTTCGAGTCAGGGAGGAATTTCTTCGAGCCCAGGCACAGATTCTTGTCTGCGATGTGTTCTTACACTGAGAATGGTTGGAGACCGGGCAAAGTTCTCCAATCTACCTGTTGTTTGGGTCCTCATTGCTATATTTAACTTGCTGACCAGCGTCCAGTGAACGGTGCACTGTTCGCCCCTGTTCAGGATTTGTTAAATCTGGAAGTGCTGGGGTTGGAGGCTGGTTGAGATCATGACCCGATCTGACCCGATCCCAACCCCCACGTTTTTGGTACTGAACAGCTTCCTGCCTGGGTTCAGAAGCGAGGAATGCTTTTCAGAAATTTACAGTTACTTCTCCATTCTCTCCTTTTCAGTTAATGTAGTGGCAATTGTGATTCTGTCCAAGGGCAATTTCGGACTCTCCACGTGCACCACTCGCCACCTGGTGGCCATGGCAACGGCGGATCTACTGGTCATTATTACTGAGGTCATACTCGGGAGAATCAATTACCTTTATTTCCCATTAAATTTCCTGGACCTCACCTCTGTGTGTGTCGAGCTCTCTATGTCCTAACCCGTACAGCCATAGACTGTTCTGTCTGGTTCGCTATCACTTTCACCTTTGATAGATTTGTTGCCATTTGTTGCCAGAAGCTGAAATCAAAATATTGCACCAAGAAAACAGCGGCTATGGTTCCAACATCAACCGGCATTCTGTTCTGTCTAAAAAAATATTCCCACCTACTTTTAATTTAAACCTGGCTCGGTACTCGACAATGTAGAATTGAGCTGCTCTAATAAGCTCAGCTATTTTACTGACCCACGATGGATTGGATTTACAATGTTTGAAAAAGCTTTAGCACCATTATTGCCATTCGTATTAATTATTTTGCTGAACGCTCTGACGTTCAGATACATTTTAGTGACGAGTAGAGTTCGTCAGAGACTGAGGGGTCAGAGCAATAAAGATAATCACAGTGACTCTGAAATGGGGAGAAGAAGGAAGTCTGTGATTTTACTCTTCACCACATCTGGCAGTTTCATATTTCTGTAGCTGGTGTACGTTTTATATATCTTTCGTGATGGTTATTTCTTAGACGATGATTCTTATTATATCTTTGAAAATATAGCATATGTGCTGCGGAATTTAAGTTGCTGTCCAAATACATTTATTTATGTGGCGACTCAGTCCGAGTTCAGAGAGCAGTTAAAGAGCACGGTGAAATATGCAGTTACATCAATTATTAAATTAATTAATAAACAAAGCAACTGAGACCAGCTTAAAGATTCAGTGGTCAATGGACAAATGGGGACCGCTGGAGGTCCAGAGGGAAATGGCCTGGAGGAGTAAAGATAAACACTAGAGCTCTTAGCAACGGGACGATGGGGTCGAGAGCAGGATGATCAAGAGTAAATTAGCAGCAGCTATCCGATACGCCAAAGACCAGTTAATAAAGAACAAACAGTGACATTCAGAGGACCTGAAGTAAGTGAGCAAGAGTAATCGGGTACGCCAAAGAGTAGTGGGAAAAGTGCAAGAGGTTCCATTCAGAGGGCCATTAATAAATAAGTAGGAGGATACAGACAGGGTATAGAGCAGCGGGACACGGGAGCGATAGGAGACACTGGGAGGAACGGAAGTACATAATCAGGAGTCGAAAAAGATAAACAGCAGTGAGCAAAGGGAAACAGATTACCTTTGTAGTTCCAGGCGTAAAGGGGCCAGGAGGAGAGTGATTGTGCTCCCTGAAGGAACTGATGTGAAAGAAGCTTGAACTGGATATGACACCTATGATAAAACAAAAACCATGCAGTTTAATAAATATGCTAACTGACTTGATCCATTAACTATATCTGTAGAAGAATACATTTAAATAAAAAAACACTTTCTTTTCCTGATACTCCACTTGAAACATTTATTTAAATTGTTTTGGCACGCTGGGAATGTTGAGGTGAATTATTTACGATAGTTGAGATTGTTGATAAGAAGATGAAACATTGAGTGGACAACCGCTTTGTATCTACAAGGATGTGTTATTTGTTCACACAATGAAATGTTAACTCTTGGAGCCTAGGGAAAAAAAGAGATGGGCATGTGTTTAGCGTGCACCACTCTAGTTACGAAGGTGAGGTGACAGCAGATGAACCTCAGGTTAAACTAATGGAAATAGGTAATTCAAAGTATTTCATAATAAGGAATCAGAAGTCCAAAAGATGGAAACTCAGAATCTTTGCTGGCACAGACTACCATGGTGTCTGTGGTGTAATTATTCTGACACACAGTTCGACGTAATTTCAATTCAGAGACAGGAGAACTAAGGCATCAACAGTGCTGGCAACATTCAAGGAATACTGGGCGTGAAGGGTAAGAAACTTCCATGTAGTCTTCAGTGCTTTTTTGGTTAAGTATTTATAACATCATGCTTCATAAATTATACTGAATTATACTGGGCAGCACAGTGGCGCAGTGGTTAGCACCGCAGCCTCACAGCTCCAGCGACCCCGGGTTCAATTCTGGGTGCTACCTGTGTAGAGTTTGCAAGTTCTCCCGGTGTCTGCGTTGGTTTTCACCATGTGCTCCGCTTTCCTCCCACATGCCAAAGACTTGCAGGTTGATAGAAAAATTGGCCATTATAAATTTCCCTTGTATAGGTAGGTGGTAGAGAAAATGTGGGGGTGTGGCAGGAATATGGAATTAGTGTAGGATTAGTATAAACAGGTGGTTGATGGTCGGCACAGACTCGGTGGACTGTATCTCTAAACTTCAGTTGTCGTTATTTGTAACGTGTTAGGACAGGCACCGCTGAGGACCCGATTGTAATAAATTGAAAATCCGGAACTGAGAATTTTTAAATAAAAAAGGTTTTATGTCTCAAAACCCCAAAACGGTGCAAGTTTGGGCCAGACGTTGAAAAAGACTAAAACCAAATGACTGGTTGTGATCTGATTAGTCCGATCACCTTTTCCGATTCAAGGAAGGCAACCCATAGATCTGGAAGACCTGTGAATAAGATGTCATTTGAATTTGGAGATAAACGATTGGTGAGAAGCATAGAACGAATATCAGAGGAAAAAAATAAAAAAATAGTATTTTTAAGCTTCCAAGAATCATAGAATCATAGAATTATAAAATATTCAAAGCAGAGAAAGAGGCCACTTTGGTCCATCGTGTCTGTGCCAGCCGAAAAAGGATCCACCAATACCAATCCCACCTTCCAGCATTTGGTTCTTCGCCCTGCAGATTATGGTACTTGAGGTGCATATCCAGACTCCTTTGCAATGAGTTGAGATTCTCTGCCTCAATTACCATTTCCGACAGTGAGTTCCAGACCCCTACCACCCTATGGGTGAAAAAAAGTGTTTCCTCATCTCCCATCTATTTCTTTAGCTGTCCGTTTAAGGCTATGCCCCCTCGGAACTGACCGCTCTGCTAAGGCGAATAGATTCTGCATTTCCATTCTATCCAGGCCGCTCAAGATTTTGTACATCTCAACCAAATCTCCCCTCAGCCTTCCCTGTTCCAAGGAGACAAACCATAGCGCATCCAATCATTCCTCAGACCACATTTTCCCTGTCCTGTCAACATACTCGTAAATCTCCCCTTTACCCTCTCTAGTGCAAATACATCCTTTCTGTAATGAGGTCACCAGAACTGCGCACAGTACTCAAGTTGTGGCCTAACCAATGAGTTATACAAATCCAGCATAACCTCCCTGTTCTTATATTCCATACCGCAGCTAATAAAAGAAAGGATTCCATATGCCTTCTGAACCACCTTATCGACCCAAAATGCATCACCTCGCAATCCTCCGGGTTGAATTCCATCTGTCACTTTTGTGTCCATCTGACCAGACCAACAATATTTTCCTGCAGTCTACAGCTATCCTCCTGACTATCTATCAAACAGCCAATCTTTGTGTGATCCGCAAACTTATTGAACATGCCCTCTACATTCACGTCCAAATCGTTAAAAGATACCACAAAAAGTAATGGCACCCAGTACTGAGCCCTGCAGAACACCACTGGAAACAGCCCTTCAGTCATTAAAACACCAGTCAACAATTACCGTTGGCTTCATGCCACTGAGCCAATTTTGTATCCACCTTGCGGCATTTCCCTGAATACCATGGGGATGTTATTTTTTTAAAGCAGCCTGCCATGTGGGACCTTGTCAAAACTCTTGCTAAATTCTATGTTGACCACTTCAACTGCACTACCCACATCTATCTTCCTTGTTACTGCTTCAAAAATGTTATCACGTTGGTCTGACAAGATCTTCCCTTGACACATCCATGCTGACTATCCTTCATTAACATGTGCCTTGCTCAGTAACAGTTTATCCTGTCTCGCAGAATAGATTCAAATAATTTGCCCACTACTGAATTTAGGCTGCCTGGCCTGTAATTATTCAATCTATCCTTCACTCCCTTTTTAATCAGAGGTATAACATTCGCAGTTCTCCAATCCTCAAGCACCACACCTGTATCCAGTGAGTACTGGAAAACGATGGCCAGTCCTTCTACTATTTCGTCTCTTGCGTCTTTTAAAAACCCTGTTTACATTTCATCTGATGATTTATCAACTTTCAAGGATGCTAGTCCCATTAATACTACCTCTCTCCCTATGCTTATCACATCCAATGCTTTCCACTCCTCCTTAATTACAATATCTGCATTGCCCCACGCATTTTGAAGACAGGCACAAAGTATTCATTAACAACGACACCAGCATCTCCCACCCTTACAAATAGGTTACCTTTAGGCTTTTTACGGGCCCTACTCATTCCTTGGTTAAAAGCTCCCCCCTCGCACCATCTTTTTTTTTTAGACATACAGCAATGAAACAGGCCCCTCGGCCCACCGAGTCTGTGCCGACCATCAACCACCCATTTATACTAATCCCACACTAATCCCATATTACTACCACATCCCCACCTGTCCCTATATTTCCTTATGACCTACCTATACTAGGGGCAATTTATAATGGCCAATTAACCTATCAACCTGCAAATCTTTGGCATGTGGGAGGAAACCGGAGCACCCGGAGGAAACCCACGCAGACACAGGGAGAACTTGCAAACTCCACACAGGCAGTACCGTGAATTGAACCCGGGTCGCTGGAGCTGTGAGGCTGCGGTGCGAACGACTGCGCCACTGTGCCGCCAATTCCCCCCACCCCCTCCCCCCACGCAACCCCTTCCAGGCTCCTCCCTCGTACCATCTTCCCCCCGCACTAATTTCCCCTGCATCACCCCCTGCAGCCCCTTTCCCAGCTCCCCCTCTCACCCCCTTCTATCCAGCCCTCCTCCCACCGGCATCCACCTCTGTCTGAGCAGGGGGCCTAGCAACCCCACTGCCTTGTGGGCGTCTCAGGAGAGTCCAAGGCTAAGGGAGTAAATCCTAACAGAAAATCCGGAGCAGAACCCCATAGGCGGTCATGTGTCACCTTTGGCATGTTTCCGGCAGTTCCTGCAGCCATACCAGTGCCAAACGTCGTGCTCTGCACTCCTTTGGACCCCACCAGAAAGGCCGAGAGGTGGATTTTGACGTTTGGGCAACTCACAACCGCCATACATTCGCCCGGGCATGCACCATGGAGAGGTCACTCCATCGTCGCCTCTCAGCGACCGAAACAACATGGAAGACAGCAGTTACGGGTTATAAGTGAAGTTTAATTGGCGTAGAGATTGGGCTCCACAGGTTGCCTTTGTCGGTGGGAGAGGTCAACGCACCTCACTGGACAGCTACCCCCGCATGAAACCGGGCAGCCCACGGTCAATAGCCCACATGCTTCAATGAGTGCTTGGAGCTCAGGGTAATTGCCCGAAAAGCGGACTACAACACCGCACCAAACAGCCCTTCGTTTTGCAAGCTGGAACGTCAGAACTATGTTGTCTGGCCTGTCGGAAGACGTAACACAAATCAACGATTCTCGGAAGCCCGCCTTTATTAATGAGCTCAGTAGACTCAATGTGGAGATTGCAGCACTTCCGGAGACACGCCTCCCTGTGAGCGGATCTCGAAGAGAGCACGACTACACCTTCTGCTGGCAGAGTAGGGATCCTGAAGAACCAAGACAGCATGGAGTGGGCTTCGCCATAAGAAACTCTTTGCTCAGTATGATAGAGCCACCTTCAAATGGCTTAGAACGCGTATTGTCCATCCGACTGCTCACCGCCTCTGGTCCAGTACACCTGCTCAGCATCTATGCTCCAATACTCTG
Organism: Heterodontus francisci; assembly: GCF_036365525.1. NCBI lineage: Eukaryota > Metazoa > Chordata > Chondrichthyes > Heterodontiformes > Heterodontidae > Heterodontus > Heterodontus francisci. The sequence goes on from NW_027141699.1 coordinate 1,659,341, forward strand.
CTCCCCACCTGAAGCTAAAGACCCGTTGTACGAGGAGCTCCATAATATCATTAGTAGCATCCCCAATACCGAACATCTGTTCCTACCGGGGAACTTGAATGCCAGGGTTGGGCCCGACCATGACTCGTTGCCCTCCTGCCTTGGGCGCTATGGCATTGGAAGGATGAATGAGAATGGACAGAGACTGCTTGAGTTGTGCATCGATCATAACCTCTGCATCATCAACTCGTTCATTCGCACTAAACCCTGTCACCAGGTTTCTTGGATGCACCCAAGATCACATCATTGGCACCCGCAGGACCTCATCGACACAAGGCGAGCCTCTTTAAACAGCGTTCAAACCGCATGCAGCTTCCACAGTATGGAATGCGACACTGACCACTCCCTGGTGTGCAGCAAGGTTAGACTCAAACCAAAGAGCTGCATCACTCCAAGCAGAAGGCCCGCCCACGCATCAACACGAGCAGTATATCTTATCCACAGCTGTTACAAAACTTTCTAAATTCACTTGAAAAAGCCCTTCAAAACTCTCCCACAGGTGATGCAGAGACCCAGTGGGTCCACATCAGAGACGCCATCTATGACTCAGCAATGACCACCTATGGCAAACGCATGAAGCAGAATGCAGACTGGTTTCAATCACACTTTGAAGAGCTGGAACCTGTCTTACCCGCTAAGCGCATTGCACTGCTAAACTACAAGTATGCCTCCAGTGAGTTAACACACGTAGCACTTAAAACAGCCAGAAGCACTGCACAACGAACAGCCAGACGCAGCGCAAATGACTGCTGGCAAAACCTATGCAGTCATATTCAGCTGGCCTCAGCCACCGGAAAGATCAGACCAACTTGTATGATGGCATTAAGAGAGTTTTTGGGCCAACCATAAAGAAGATCGCCCCCCTCAAATCTAAATCAGGGGACACAATCACTGACCAACGCAAGCAAATGGACCGCTGGGATGAGCACTACCTAGAACTGTACACAAGGGAGAATGTTGCCACTGAGACCACCCTCAATGCAGCCCAGCCTCTGCCAGTCATGAATGAGCTGGACGGACAGCCAAAAAAAGCGAAACTCAGTAATGACATTGATTCTCCAGCCAGCGGAAGAGCCCCTGGGAAGCACAGCATTACCCCTGTGATAATCAAGAGTGCTAAGCCTGCTATACTTTCAGCACTCTCCGAACGGCTTGGCATGTGCTGTGATGAGGGAGCAATTCCACAGGACATGCGCGATGCCATTATCATCACCCTCGATAAAAACAAAGGTGACCACAGTGACAGCGAATACGACTATGGAATCTCCCTGCTCAGCAAAGTGGGGAAAGTCTTCGTTCGAGTCGCTTTAAACAGGCTCCAGAAGTTGGCCGAGCATGTCTACCCCGAGGCACAGTGTGGCTTTCGAGCGGAGAGATCCACCATTGTCATGCTGTTCTCCCTTCGTCAGCTGCAGGCCAACCAGGGGCAATGCCACATTGGATTTGGTACTGGGTAATGAACCCGGCCAGGTGTTAGATTTAGATGTAGGTGAGCAATTTGGTGATAGTGATCACAATTCGGTTAGGTTTACCTTAGCGATGGGCAGGGACAGGTATATACCGCAGGGCAAGAATTATAGCTGGGAGAAAGGAAATTACGATGCGATTGGGCAAGATTTAGGATGCGTAGGATGGGGAAGGAAACTGCAGGGGATGGGAACAATCGAAATGTGGAGCTTATTCAAGGAGCAGCTACTGCGTATCCTTGATACGTATGTACCTGTCAGGCAGGGAGGAAGTTGTCAAGCAAGGGCGCCCTGGTTTACTAAAGAAGATGAAGCTTTTGTCAAGAGGAAGCTGAAGGATTATGTGAGGATGAGACGTGAAGGCTCAGTTAGGGCGCTTGAGAGTTACAAGCTAGCCAGGAAGGATCTAAAGGGAGAGCTAAGAAGAGCAAGGAGAGGACACGAGAAGTCATTGGCGGATAGGATCAGGGAAAACCCTAAGGCTTTCTATAGGTATATCAGGGATAAAAGAATGACGAGAGTTAGATTAGGGCCAATCAAGGATAGTAGTGGGAAGTTGTGTGTGGAATCAGAGGGGATAGGGGAAGCATTAAATGAATATTTTTCGTCAGTATTTACAGTCGAGAAAGAAAATGTTGTCGAGGAGAATACTGAGATTCAGGCTACGAGGCTAGATGGGATTGAGGTTCACAAGGAGGAGGTGTTAGCAATTTTGGAAAGTGTGAAAATAGATAAGTCCCCTGGGCCAGATGGGATTTATCCTAGGATTCTCTGTTAAGCTAGGGAGGAGATTGCAGAGCCTTTGTCCTTGATCTTCATGTCGTCATTGTCGACAGGAATAGTGCCGGAAGTATGGAGGATAGCAAATGTTGTCCCCTTGTTCAAGAAGGGGAGCAGAGACAGCCCTGGTAATTATAGACCTGTGAGCCTTACTTCGGTTGTGGGTAAAATGTTGGAAAAGGTTATAAGAGACATGATTTATAATCACCTTGAAAAGAATAAGTTCATTAGCGATAGTAAGCACGATTTTGTGAAGGGTAGGTCGTGCCTCACAAACCTTATTGAGTTTTTCGAGAAGGTGACCAAACAGGTGGATGAGGGTAAAGCAGTGGATGTGGTGTATATGGATTTCAGTAAGGCGTTTGATAAGGTTCCCCACGGTAGGCTATTGCAGAAAATACGGAAGTATGGGGTTGAAGGTGATTTAGAGCTTTGGATCAGAAATTGGCTAGCTGAAAGAAGACAGAGGGTGGTGGTTGATGGCAAATGTTCATCCTGGAGTATAGTTTCTAGTGGTGTACCGCAAGGATCTGTTTTGGGGCCACTGCTGTTTATCAGTTTTTATAAATGACCTGGAAGAGGGTGTAGAAGGGTGGGTTAGTAAAGTTGCGGATGACACGAAGGTCGGTGGAGTTGTGGATAGTGCCGAAGGATGCTGTAGGGTACAGAGGGAAATAGATAGGCTGCAGAGATGGGCTGAGAGATGGCAAATGGAGTTTAATGCGGAAAAGTGTGAGGTGATTCACTTTGGAAGGAGTAACAGGAATGCAGAGTACTGGGCTAATGGGAAGATTCTTGGTAGTGTAGATGAACAGAGAGATCTTGGTGTCCAGGTACATAAATCCCTTAAAGTTGCCACCCAGGTTAATAGGGCTGATAAGAAGGCATGTGGTGTGTTAGCTTTTATTATTAGGGGGATCGAGTTTCGGAGCAACGAGGTCATGCTGCAGCTGTGCAAAACTCTGGTGAGACCACACCTGGAGTATTGAGTGCAGTTCTGGTCACCGCATTATAGGAAGGATGTGGAAGCTTTGGAAAGGGTGCAGAGGAGATTTACTCGGATGTTGCCTGGTATAGAGGGAAGGTCCTATGAGGAAAGGCTGAGGGACTTGAGGTTGTTGTCGTTGGAGAGAAGGAGGAGGAGAGGTGACTTAATAGAGACATATAAGATAATCAGAGGGTTAGACAGGGTGGATAGTGAGAGTCTTTTTCCTCGGATGGTGATGGCAAACACGAGGGGACATAGCTTTAAGTTGAGGGGTGATAGATATAGGACAGATGTTAGAGGTAGTTTCTTTACTCAGAGAGTAGTAGGGGCGTGGAACGACCTACCTGCAGCAGTAGTAGACTCGCCAACTTTAAGGGCATTTAAGTGGTCATTGGATAGACATATGGATGAAAATGGAATAGTGTAGGTCTGATGCTTTCACACGTCGGCGCAACATCGAGGGCCGAAGGGCCTGTACTGCGCGGTAATGTTCTAATTCTTCTAATTCTTCCAAATGCCGCGAACTACCAATGCCCCTCTACATTGCTTTCATTGACCTCACCAAAGCCGTTGACCTCGTCAGGAGACGTGGTCTCTTCAGACTACTAGAAAAGATTGGATGTCCACCAAAGCTACTAAGTATCATCACCTCATTCCATGACAATATGAAAGGCACAATTCGGCAAAGCGGTACCTCATCAGCCCCCTTTCCTATCCTGAATGGCGTGAAACAGCGCTGTTTTCGCGCACCTACAATGTTTGTGGTTTTCTTCTCCCTTCTGCACTCACGTGCGGTCAAGTCTTCAGAAGAAAGAATTTTCCTCCACGCCAGATCAGGTGGCAGGTTGTTCAACCTTGCCCGTCTAAGAGCGAAGCCCAAAGTACGGATAGCCCTCATAAGCGAACTCCTCTTTGCTGACGATGCTGCATTAACATCTCACACTGAAGAGTGTCTGCAAAATCTCATCGACAGGTTTGCGGCTGTCTGCAACGTATTTGGCCTAATCATCAGCCTCAAGAAATTGAACATAATGGGACAGGACATCGGAAATGCTACATCCATCAATATTGGCCACCACGCTCTGGAAGTGGTTCAAGAGATCACCTACATGGGCTCAACTATCACCGGTATCCTGACTCTCGATGCGGAAATCAACAAGCGCATGGTAAAGGCTTCCATTACTATGTCCAGACTGGCCAAGTGAGTGTGGGAAAATGGCGCACTGACACGGAACACAAAAGCCCGCGTGTAACAAGCCTCTGTCCTCAGTACCATGCTCTCCGGCAGCGAGGCCTGGAGAATGCATGTCAGCCAAGAGCGACGTCTCCATTCATTCCGTCTTCGCTGCCTCCGGAGAATTGTTGGCATCAGGTGGCAGGACCGTATCTCCAACACAGAAGTCCTCGAGGCGGCCAACAGCCCCAACATATACACACTACTGAGTCAGCGGCACTTGAGATGGCTTGGCCATGTGAGCCGCATGGAGGTTGGCAGGAACCCCAAGGACACATTATACAGTGAGCTCGCCACTGGCATCAGACCCACCGGCCGTCCATGTCTCTGCTTTGAAGACGTCTGCAAACGCGACATGAAGTCCTGTGAAATTGATCACTCGTCATGGGAGTCAGTTGCCAGTGATCGCCAGAGCTGGCGAGCAGCAATAAAGGCGGGGCTAAAGTGTGGCGAGTCGAAGAGACTTAGCAGTTGGCAGGAAAAAAAAAACAGAAGTGCAAGGGGAGAGCCAACTGTGTAACAGCCCCGACAATCACTTTTATCTGTAGCACTCGTGGAAGAGTCTGTCACTCTAGTATTGGCCTTTATAGCCACTCGAGGCGCTGCTCCACAAACCACTGACCACCTCCAGGTGCTTACCCATTGTCTCCCGAGACAAGGAGGCCAAAGAAAAAGACTCTCTCCTCAGTTATCCTTTTACTCTTAATATATTGATAAAATATCTTAGGATTCAACTTTATATTTCTTGTCATTTTTTCATGTCCTTTCTTTGCTTTCCTCGTTTCGTTTTTGTATTAACCCCTCCACTTTCTATACTCCTCTCGCTTTCCTTCGTATTCAGTTCTCGGCGTTGGATATAAGCTTTTCTTTTCTGCCTTATCTTACCCTATAGGCTCCCTGACATCCATGGGGCTCTAGATTTGGCCGTCTCACCCTTTTTCCTGGTGGGAATAAGCTTACCCTGAACTCCTTGAATCTCCCCTTTGAATGCCGTGCACTATCCAGACATTGATTTACCTTCAGGTCGCTGTTTCTAGTCAATTTTCGCCAAATCACTACTCGATTTAGCCAATTTGCCTTGCCCCAATTGAGAACTCTAACTCCTGTTCTCTCTGTCTCCTTTTCCATAATTATATTAAAACTGACTGAATTATGATCTCTGCCACCAAATTGCTTTCTCACGGTTACCTTTCTAGCTGCCGATCATTTGCTAAAACTAAGTCCAAAACTACACCCTCCCTTGTTGCACTTCTTAGTTTCTTAGAGATACAGCACTGAAATAGGCCCTTCGGCCCACCGAGTTTGTGCCGACCATCCAACCACACATTTATACTACTCCTAACTAATCTCATATCCCTACAACATCCCCATCTGTCCGTATATTCCCCTACCACCACTACGGGCAATTTATAATGGCCAATTTACCTATCAACTGCAAGTTTTCTGGTGGTGGGAGGAAACCGGTGCACCCGGCGAAAACCCACGCAGACACAGGGAGAACTTGCAAACTCCACACAGACAAGACCCAGAATTGAAACCGGGTCGCTGGAACTGTGAGGCTGCGGTGCTAACCAGTGCACCACTGTGCCGCCCTCTTGCTGCATACTGGGCAAAAAAGTTCTCCTGAATACACCTCAAGACGTCTGCTCCCTCAATTCCTTTCACACTAAAACTATCACAGTTAATGCTTCTTCTTCTTCTTTGGCCTCCTTGTCTCGAGAGACAATGGGTAAACGCCTGGAGGTGGTCAGTGGTTTGTGAAGCAGCGCCTGGAGTGGCTATCAAGGCCAATTCTAGAGTGACAGACTTTTCCACAGGTGCTGCAGATAAAATTGGTTGTTGGGGCTGTTACACTGTTGGCTCTCCCCTTGCACTTCTGTCTTTTTTCATGCCAACTGCTAAGTCTCCTCGACTCGCCACACTTTAGCCCCGCCTTTATTTCTGCCCGCCAGCTCTGGCGATCGCTGGCAACTGACTCCCACGACCTGTGATCAATGTCACAGGACTTCATGTCGCGTTTGCAGACGTCTTTAAAGCAGAGACATGGACGGCCGGTGGGTCTGATACCAGTGACGTGCTCGCTGTACAATGTGTTTTTGGGGATCCATCTTCAATACGGCTCACATGGCCAAGCCATCTCAAGAACCACTGGCTCAGTAGGGTGTATATGTTGGGGCTGTTGGCCGCCTCGAGGACTTCTGTGTTGGAGATATGGTCCTGCCAAGGATACTCCGGAGGCAACGAAGATGGAATGAATTGAGACGTCGTTCTTGGCTGACATACATTGTCCAGGCCTCGCTGCCGTAGAGCAAGGTACTGAGGATGCAGGCTTGATACACTCGCACTTTTGTGTTCCGTGTCAGTACGCCATTGTCCCACACACTCTTGGCCAGACTGAACATAGCAGTGGAAGCCTTTCCCATGCGCTTGCTGATTTCAGCATCGAGAGTCAGGTTACTGGTGATAGTTGAGACTAGGTAGGTGAACTCTCGAACCACTTCCAGAGCGTGGTCGCGGATATTGATGGATGGAGCATTTCTGACGTCCTGCCCCATGATGTTCGTTTTCTTGAGGCTGATTATTGGGCCAAATTCGTTGCAACAGCCGCAATCCTTTAGATGAGTCTCTGCAGACACTCTTCAGTGTGAGATGTTAATGCAGCATCGTCAGCAAAGAGATGTTCTCTGATGAAGACTTTTCATAATTTGGTCTTCGATCTTAGATGGGCAATGTTGTGGAGAAAAAATTATTTCTTCTGAAGACTTGACAGCATGTGAGAGCAGCAGGGAGAACATGAAACCAAACAGTGTAGGTGCGAGAACACAGCGCTGTTTCACGCCATTCAGGATAGGAAAGGGGTCTGATGAGGCACCACTCTGCTGAATTGTGCCTTTCATATTGTCTTGGAATGAGGTGATGATACTTAGTAGCTTTGGTGGACAGCCGATCTTGTCTAGTAGTCTGAAGAGACCATGTCTGCTGACGAGGTCAAAGGCTTTGGTGAGGTCAATGAAAGCAATGTAGAGGGGCATTTGTAGTTCGCGGCATTTAGAAGAATTAGAAGAATTAGAACATTACAGTGCAGTGCAGGCCCTTCGGCCCTCGATGTTGCGCCGACCTGTGAAAGCATCTGTCAATGGTGGATCTCTCTGCTCAAAAGCCACACTGTGCCTCAGGGTAGACACGCTCGGCCAGCTTCTGGAGCCTGTTTAAAGGGACTTGAGCAAAGACTTTCCCCACTATGCTGAGCAGGGAGATTCCACGGTAGTTGTCGCAGTCACCGTGGTCACCTTTGTTCTTATAGAGGGTGATGATATTGGCATCGCGCATGTTCCCTCGTCCCAGCACAGGCAAAGCAGTTCGTAGAGTGCTGAAAGTTTAGCAGGCTTCGCACTCTTGATTATTTCAGGGTAATGCCGTCCTTCCCAGGGGCTGTTCCGCTGGCTAGAGAACCAAGGGCATCACTGAGTTCCAATTTTGTTGGCTGTACGTCCAGCTCATCCATGACTGGCAAAGACTGGGCTGCATTGAGGGAATTCTCAGTGACAACCTTTTCCCTGGAGTGCAGTTCTAGGTAGTTCTCCACCCAGCAGTCCATTTGTTTGCTTGCGCCCCCTGATTTAGATTTGAGGGGGGCAATCTTCTTGATGGTTGGCCCAAAAGCACTCTTAATGCATCGTACATTCTTCTGACGTTTCCGGTGACAGAGGCCAGCTGAATATGACTGCATCGGTGTTGCCAGTAGTCATTTGCGCAGCGTCTGGGTGTTCTTTGTGCAGCGCTTCTGGCTGCTTTATGTGCTACGGATGTTAACTCGCTGGGGGCTTTCTTTTAGTTCAGCAATGCAAAGCGCTTAGTGGCTATGACAGGTTTCAGCTCTTCAAAGTGAGATTGAAACCAGTCTGCATTCCGTTTCACACGTTTGCCATAGGTGGTCATTGCTGAGTAATAGATGGCGTCTCTGATGTGGGCCCACTTGATATCTGCATCCACTGTAGGAGTTTTCTGAAGGGCTTTTTCAAGTGAACTTAGAAACTCCTGTAACAGCTTTGGTGAGAAATACTGCTCGTGTTGATGCGTGGGTGGCCTTTCTGCTTGGAGTGATGCAGCTTCTTTGGTTTGAGTCTAATCTTGCTGCACAAGAGGGAGTTGTCGGTGTCGCAGTCCACACTGTGGAATCAGTGAGTGATTTGAACGCTGTTTAAAGAGGCTCACCTTGTGACTATGAGGTCCAGCTGGTGCCAACGACGTGATCTTGGGTGCCTCCAAGAGACCTGGTGAAAAGGTTTAGTATGAAAGAACGAGTTGGCGATGCAGAGGTTATGATAGGCACATAACTCAAGCAGTAACATCCGTTGTTATTAGTGCCTTCTGGTTCTTTCACTTCTTAGACATATGCCTACATTTCTGCTCTGCTATCTCCCTCTGACTGTTTGGGGGTCTAAAGTACACTCCCAGCTGTGTGATTACACTTTTTTGTGTTCCTTAGCTGAATCCATATGGCCACATTTGATGGACGTGGGCAGGAAATCTGTACAGGGAGTGTAATATTGATAACATCAAGAAATTACTGAATGTACGTACTACCAGTTCAGATTCCGAGGTGAGAGTTTTGTTCGAAGGTGTCTTGGCATTCACTCAGAGCAGAATATAGCATAAATAATTTTACTGTGTTTAAAGTGATCAGTTCTGGACCTGTACCTTTTTGTGTGTACAAAGAGAAGGTGAGAGATATAAAATATACTTTGAAGTTAAAAATAACGGGTTGAGAAAGTTAAGCTGCAAGGTTCACATCTGAGTATAAAATGCTGTGTGAAAAGGAAATATTACATGCTTGTGTGTGAGTAAGTTGTTCTTTGTTTATTTTGTTGAGGGGTAATTCTTATGGCTGTTTCGTTTCTTTGTGTGTCTGCAAGTCACTGTACAGTGTCTCTGTCAGTGAACTAATGGTTTATTAACCCAATGAGTTCTGGTGTCTTGCATATGGTCTTGAAATAGTTGGTTGCTTAGTTTGTTTCGATACTGTGTATTGAATCGCATGAGTGAGAAGAGTAAGTTATGCGAACATGGATATTGGAGTGCGAAATAAAACAACTGTGCTGCACTGGCAGAGAGAGAGAGAGAGAAAGAGAGAGATTTAAACTTTTGTCTGAAGTTACAATGTTTCCCTTTGAAAATGTACTTATTTTCTAAGTTTTCATTACAGTTGCTTGACACATAACTTGAAGAAAAAAGAATCAAGACCATTGACGTAATTTATTGCCTTAGTTTTCTGCCTTTTATAAGCATGTACTAATCTATTGTGTTTACTTAGTTTTAAATGGATAAGAAGTGAGAATGCAGAAGTACAGTATAGGAAGCTTCAGGACTATTTGTGTAAAATAACGTATTTGTGTGGATGATGTGTCTGTGTGTTTTAAGTTTAAATGTGTTCTTCTTCGGGATGGCTTTATTCATTCATGGGATATGGGCTTCGCTGGCTAGGCCAGCATTCATTACCCATCCCTAATTGCACAATGGGATGATGAGCTGCCTTCTTGGACCGCTGCAATCATGTGGTATAAGTGCATCCTCAGTGCTGTTAAGGAGAGATTTCAAGGATTTTGACCCAGCGACAGTGAAGGAACGGCAATAAAGTTACAATTCAGCATGGTGTATGCCCTGGATGGGACCTTGCATATGAAATTGTGATGTCACAAAAGCAGTTTCAAAACATTAAGTTTTTTTTTAAAATGAGAATTGTGTACTTGGTTAAAAAGGAACTTTAATTTAAAATATATGGAGAAATTATTTGAATCATTTAATTTTAAGTCGTGTTTGTTGGGCACAATCACTGCTTGCATGTATATTATGACCAATAGTTAGGAATTTTATCCCTGACACAATTCGCACTAAGCTAAAAGGGCTTTAAAATTGATGATTTAGAATGTGGAAATCTGAGAAAGCTACGTATATATAAATAGTTTGAGACTGAAACAGTCTGGGTGAATTAAGCTCAGACTGTAAAAAGGAAGAGCACTTGAGATGCAAAAAAGAATCTGAAGGCGTAGAATTTGGAGAGAGAAAAAACAATATAAAGCTATCTTTATTCAAGGAAAAAAGCATGTTGTCCCTTAAGGATTCTCCCTCGATAAAAAGTGGTTCGAATTGTTTTGAACATGTGTTTATTTGTTCTTTGCTTTTAAAAATAGAGGTGGGATGTCATTACATCCAGAGAACTTTTGCTTCACCACTTACAAACTAGTAGTTTGTGCTAGCAGCTTAACTATTTGCTGGATGGATGTGTGTGTATTGGATTTTGTGAGAATTACTGTTTCTAAATTACCGCAAATATCTGGACTGAATGAACTCATCTGCCTCCCAGCCGAATGGGTCCTGTGTTCGTTGTTTCTCTAAATAGGTGGACAAGAAATCACAGAGACTTTTGCAACAATTATCACAGTATGGTAATATTTTGAACCGAAGTCTTGGCCTTCTTATTTAAAAAGCGAGGAATTGGCCTTAATTCCTTCATACATTAGTTTCAGTTTGTTATCTTTCTGGAGAAAGGCTTTGTAGTTATGTGCAGTCAGCTTCCACAACAACTGTTGACATTACTGTCTCTGAGAAATTCATCTGAAATAACGAAACATGGAAATAATTGTTTATGACATTTAAATCAATAATAACTTAATTAATATGAGTTGCTATTCCAAGCGCGCAAAAGGAAATCTACCTGAGTATAAACGGATAGAAAAATCAATAATTTTCAAAAAGTTAATGGACCAACCGTCTTGGTGGTTTCTGAGTATTGAGGGAAAACCTTTTTTATTTTAAGATAAATAAATGGAAGATATTGTCAACTGAGGATGCTATTGTTTGAATGTGGGTAACTTACATTAAAAAAGGAATCAGTATAATTCGGTGGGTTACCTATCAACAGTAAATGGGTATCTGAGGAAAATAATAAGTACACGTGCATAATCTGTTGTTTCAATTGCATGTGCTTACCTTATAATAACTTAGGAATTAAGAGCACTCCTGTGAAAGGATAATGAATGTCATCGAGTGACGTGATCTGCAAGTGGGGTGACAATCTTCTTTATGAAGAATTAACAGATGATGGTATTTTTCATTATCAGGAGTCATTTCGGGTTATGAGGTTTTCGAAGGCAATAAAATTTAAAATTTGTGCAGATCACACCACTCATGAGCAAGAGAATAGGAAGAGTGGTCAACAACAATGATCTGTTTAAGGAGGATTCAGATTTTGTCCGATGGGGAATTGGAGGTTCTTGGCAACGTGTTTAAAAATGGCCAATGTTATTTAATCCTCATTAGAATTAATGAGTGGACTTAATAAGAAAGGAATTAGTCAATTTAGAATTTTGGGAATGATAGCATGATTAATAACTTTTTATTGGACTCACAATTAAACATCCATCTACAATATGAATTTACTAAGGTGAAATAAAAATCAGTTGAGCTGCATTTATCTTTAAATAGGAAACTATTGTGCAGCAACTTGCAATAAGTCCTTTGAGTTATAAGAAAATCCAGTTTCTGTTTTAACCTAACTTATATCAAGCAAACAGGAGAGAACATATTGAAGTATATGACCACTGGGATTTAGAAGTGCAACAACAGTTGCGACAAAGACAAATGAATGATTTTTAGAGGTACCAAATGAATGTACAAACAAAACATGGGAAGGCCTGGAATCAAATGGAGTGTTGATTTTTGAAAAAAAATACAAGCATTTTGAATTTTGTGCCAGGCCGAACACATGTGCAGGAGGTGTCTCCAGCTGCAGCTACTCGAAATCCGCGTGTCGGGTCTGGAGCGGCGGCTGGAGACACTGTGGAGCATCTGCGATGCTGAGAGCATCGTGGATAGCACATATAGGGAGGCGGTCTCACCGCAGGTAAACACTGGTCAGGCAGAAAGGGAATGGATGACCGCCAGGCAGAGTCGAAGAACAAGGCAGGTAGTGCAGGAGTCCACTGGGTCCATCTCCCGACCTAACATATGTTCTGCTTTGGATAGTGTTGGGGGTGATAGCTTCTCAGGGGAATGCAGCAAGAGCCAAGTCTGTGGCACCACGGGTGGCTCAGCTGCACAGGAGGAGAGGAAAAGGAATGGAAGGGCTAGAGTGATGGGGGATTAAATCGTAAGGAGCGCAGATAGGCGTTTCTGTGGTCGCAAACGCGACTCCAGGATGGTATGTTACTTCCGTGGTGTCAGGGTCAAACAAGTCTCGAAGCGGTTGCAGGAGATTCTGATGGGTGAAGGTGAACAGTCAGAGGTCGTGGTACACTTTGGAACCGGCGGCATATGTAGATAGAGGAATGAGGTCCTGCAACGAGAATTTATGGAGCTAGATAGCAAATTAAAAAGCAGGACCTCTAAGGTTGTAATATCTGGATTACTCCCGTGCCACGTGCTAGAGCAGATGAATGCGTGGCTGAGGAGATGGTGAGGGAGGGAGGGCTTTAGTTTCCTGGATCACTGGGTCTGTTTCTGGCGAAAGAGGGACCTGTACAAGTTGGACGAGTTGCACCTGTACCTGAACGAGACCAAATTCTTGCTGGGAGGTTTGCTAGTGCTATTGGAAGGGGGTGGGGGGGGGGGGCGGTGGTTGTGGAGGTTTAAACTAATTTAGCAGGGCGATGGGATACAGAGTGGATTTACAGTAGATGGTGAGGCTCAGTCAAATATAGAAGAAAAACTGAGTCCGTCTGGAAAGCAGCGCACATATAGACTCGTTAAGGCACAGGTGAAAAATGCAAGGCTGGATTGCATCTATTTTAAAGCAAGGAGTCTTACTAACATGGCTGATAAATTGAGGGCGTTGATTAGCACATGTGACTATGATATTATTACTGCCACAGTGACGTGGTTGAGGCAGGGGCAGGACTGGCAGCTCAATATTCCAGGGCATAGCATCTTTAAGCATGACAGGGGAGGGAATAAATGAGGAGGTGGCATTGCACTGTTGATCATGGATTCAATTACTGCAGTAAGTAGGGATGATGTCATGGAAGGTTCCTCAAATGAGGCCATATGGGTAGAATATGAAAATAAAAAATGGGGTAAATACATGGCTGAGAGTCTACTACATACCTCCAAACTGTCAGGGAGAAATAGAGGAGTAGATATGCAGTCAAATCTCAGAGCGGTGTAAAATAATAGGGTAATAATAGTAGGGGATTTCAACTTCCCCAATATCAGCTGGGATTTTCTTAGTGCGAAAAGTTTAAAGTATAAAGAAATCTTAAAATGCATCTTGGAGAGCTTTTTTGAGCCGGCACATAGCAAGTGCGACAACTGAAGGGGCAGTACTGGAACAAATCCTAAGGAATGAAGCCGGACAACTGGTAGAAGTGTCAGTGGGGCAGCATTTCAGGGATAGTGACCATGACTCTGTACGATTTAAGGTACTTAGAGAAAAGGACAAAGATGGACTAGAAATACAGGTACTGGACTGGGGTAAGGCCGATTTCAATATGATAAAACAGGATCTGTCCAGTGTGGACTGGGAGCAGCTAACTTGTAGGAAAGTCTACATCAGACCAGTGGGAGTCATTCAAAGAGGAAATAGTGAGAGTTCAGAGCCAACATGTTTTCGTTAAGGTGACGGATAGGACCAACAAGTCCAGGTAGCCCTGGATGTCAAGGAATGTCGAAGAATGGATCAGGGAAAAAAGAGGCTGATTGCAGACTGAGAGCGCTGAAAACAGCGGAGGCACTTGAGGAGTATAGAAAGTGGAGGGGAGTACTTACTAATAATAATTATGAGAGCGAAGAGGGGACATGAAAAGAACCCACCGGTGTACAAGATAAAGACAAATCCCAAGGCGTTTTATAAGTATATTAAGGGCAAGATGATAACCAGGGAAGGAGTAGGGCCCATTAGGGACAAAAACAGCAATCTGTGTGTGGAGCCGGAGGACATAGGTGAGGTGTTAAATGATGACTTCACATCTGTGTTCACTATGGAGAAGGACGATGTAGTTGCAGAGATCAGGGAGGGGGATTGTGATTGACCTGAACATATTAGCATTGAAAGGGAGGACGTATGAGCTCTGTTTTAGCAGGCTTCAAAGTGGATTAATCCCCAAGTCCAGATGAGATGTATCACAGGTTGTTCTGTGAGGCAGGGGAGTTGATAGCAGGGGCTCTGACACAAATTTTCATATCGACTCTGGGCACAGGAGAGGTACCAGAAGATTGCAGGACAGCGAATGTGGTACCATTATTCAAGAAGGGTAGCAAGGATACGTCAGGTAATTACAGGCCGGTGAGTATAACATCGGTGGTTGGGAAACTATTGGAAAAAAGTCTGAGGGGCAGGATTTATCTCCACTTGGAGAGGCAGGGATAAATCATGGATCGTCAGCATGGCTTTGTCAGAGGGAGATGCTGCCAGATGCTGCCAGATTATTCCACAGATGCTGCCAGACCTGCTGAGTGATTCCAGCATTTCTTGTTTTTGTTTCAGATTTCCAGCATCAGCAGTATTTTGCTTTTATTTTAGTCATTAATTCACTGCCACTTCTCTTCCAGGAATGCCTACCTTGAAGAAGTTCTGCTCTTCTCTCCGACGGGATTTTCGTTTGTTTCTTTTACCATGTTCACGTTCATTGCTTTCTATTTCCCTCCTGGTGTTTGATAAGGTATCTACCAAAACTCGTTTTCACAGCCACATCTCCTTCCTCAGTGACTGTCTCCGGCTCCGACTTATTCCACGTGGATTCCAACTGCAGTTTCACCCATTATGCTTTGAAACCACCCAGGATCACAGGTATCTCCGAGAAATACAACGTTCCGCGGACTGCTACTCTCGCCGCATCCTGAGATCCACACTCAGTGCTATGCGCCGCCACATGCACACACTGGACCTGTCTCTCCAGCAGCACCGTCTCACCTTATCTCAAAGCTGTTCTACTCTGCAGTTTCATCTCATCTTACGTCTCATCCAACGCATTAACAAAAATCTTTTTTTCTTCCTTTCAGGTGTTAAGGAACGCAAGCTCCAGCAGCTGATGGGACCAATGCCCCTCCAGATCCTCCTTCCGCTTCACTTCCCTCTGACCCCACCCCTTCTGATCTGACCCCTTGCCGTGTATTCACTATACCCTCTGACCTCCCCCTCTCTGATGCTGAGCGTTCTGTACTCAGCAAAGGTCTCAGTTGTATCCCCTTACGCCCCCACCTCAATGAATTTCGCGCTCGGCATGACGTTGAGCTCTTCATCCGTCGCCTCCGCCTCCGGGCTCACTTCTTCGACCAGGAGTCCACCCCCCGACCAGCAGACCCATTCACCCGCCTCCAGCATTCTCCCTCTACCTGGACCCCTCCCCCTGGCCTCTTCCCCGCTCTTGATCTTTTCATTGAAAACTGTCGGCGAGACATTGGTCGTCTCAATTTCTCTGCCCCCCTCACTCACTCTAACCTGTCTCCCTCTGAACTTGAGGCACTCCGTTTTCTCAGGTCTAACCCCGACATAGTCATCAAACCTGCAGACAAGGGTGGTGCTGTTGTTGTATGGCGTACCGACCTCTCCCTTGCAGAAGCTCAGCGCCAACTCTCAGACACCTCTTCCTACCTCCCTCTGGACCATGACCCCACCACCGAACATCAAGCCACCGTCCAAAGGACAGTCACTGACCTTATCTCCTCTGGAGATCTTCGTTCTATGGCTTCCAACCTCTTAGTCCCACAACCCCGGACAGCCCGCTTCAACCTCCTTCCCAAAATCCACAAACGGGACTGTCCTAAAAGACCCATTGTGTCAGCCTGCTCCTGCCCCACTGAACTTATTTCTTCCTATCTAGACTTTATCTTTTCTCCGCTGGTCCAATCTCTTCTCACCTACATCCGTGCCTCTTCTGACGCCCTACGTCATTTTGACAATTTCCAGTTTCCTGGTCCCAACCGCCTCCTCTTCATTATGGACGTCCAATCGCTCTACACCTCCATCCCCCACCAGGGTGGTTTGAGGGCTCTCCGCTCCTTCTTGGAACAGAGGCCCAACCAGTCCCCGTCCACCACCACTCTCCTCTGCCTGGCTGAACTTGTTCTCACATTGAACAACTTCTCCTTCAACTCCACGCACTTCCTTCAAGTAAAAGGTGTCGCTATGGGTACCCGCATGGGTCCTAGTTATGCCTGTCTTTTTGTGGGATATGTCGAGCATTCTTTGTTCCAGTCCTACTCAGGCCCCCTCCCCCAACTCTTTTTCCGGTACATTGATGACTGTATCGGTGCCGTTTCCTGCTCCCGCCCCGAACTAGAAAACTTTATCAACTTTGCTTCCAATTTCCACCCTTCTCTCACCTTTACATGGTCCATCTCTGACACTTCCCTTCCCTTCCTCGACTTCTCTGTCTCCATCTCTGGGGATAGGTTGTCTACCAATATCCATTATAAGCCCACCGACTCCCACAGCTACCTCGACTACAGTTCTTCACACCCTACCTCCTGTAAGGACTCCATTCCATTCTCCCAGTTTCTCCGTCTCCGACGCATCTGCTCTAATGATGCTACCTTCCATGACGGTGCTTCTGATCTGACCTCCTTTTTCCTCAACCGAGGATTTCCCCCCACTGTGGTTGACAGCGCCCTCAACCGTGTCCGACCCATTCCGCGCAACTCTACCCTCACCCCTTCCCCTCCCTCCCAGAACCGTGACAGGGTTCCCCTTGTCCTCACTTTTCATCCCAGCAGCCTCCATATCCAAAGGATCATCCTCCGCCATTTTCACCACCTCCAGCGTGATGCCACTACCAGTCGCATCTTCCCCTCCCTTCCCCTGTCAGCATTCCGAAGGGATCATTCCCTCCGCGACACCCTGGTCCACTCCTCCATGACCCCCACCACCTCGTCCCCGTCCCAGGGCACCTTCCCCTGCAATCGCAGGAGGTGTAATACCTGCCCATTTACCTCCTCTCTCCTCACTATCCCAGTTCCCAAACACTCCTTTCAGGTGAAGCAGCGATTTACTTGTACTTCTTTCAATGTAGTATACTGTATTCGCTGCTCACAGTGTGGTCTACTCTACATTGGGGAGACCAAGCGCAGACTGGGTGACCGCTTTGCGGAAAATCTCCGCTCAGACCGCAAGCAGGACCCTGAGCTTCCGGTTGCTTGCCATTTCAACACTCCCCCCTGCTCTCATGCTCACATCTCTGTCCTGGGATTGCTGCAGTGTTCCAGTGAACATCAACGCAATCTCGAGGAACAGCATCTCATCTACCGATTAGGCACACTACAGCCTGCCGGACTGAACATTGAGTTCAATAATTTCAGAGCATGACAGCCCCCCATTTTACTTTCATTTTTAGTTATTTTTTCTTCCTTTTTTTTACATTCTTTTTTACATTTGTTACAATCTTTTTTTGCATTTATTTCATTTCATCTTAGTTTGTTCAGATTGCTTACCCACTGTTTTTTTCAGGATTTTTTTCAGGTTTGCACTTGCTGCTGTTCAATATTCAATGTATTCACGCCTAATCTGTACTAATGCTTTGTCTTTCAACACACCATTAACATATTGTTTGCCTTTGCTCCGTGACCTTTTGGTCAGCTATGTGGCCTGGTCCAATCTGCACCTTCTCCTTTGTTATCTCTTGCCCCACCCCCACCTCACTTGCTTATGATCTGTGACTTTTCTAATATTTGTCAGTTATGAAGAAGGGTCACTGACCCGAAACGTTAACTCTGCTTCTCTTTCCACAGATGCTGCCAGACCTGCTGAGTGATTCCAGCATTTCTTGTTTTTGTTTCAGATTTCCAGCATCCGCAGTATTTTGCCTTTATTTGTCAGAGGGAGGTCGGGTCTAACTAACTTGATTGAATTTTTCGAGGCGGTGACTAGATGTGCAGATGAGGGTAAAGCATTTATGTAGTCTACATGTACTTCAGTCAGGTTTTTGAGAAGGACCGGCATGGGAGATTGGTTAAGAAGGTAAGAGCCCATGGGATCCAGGGCAGTTTGGCCAATTGGATCCAAAATTGGCTTAGTGGAAGGAGGCAGAGTGTGATGGTCGTGGATTGCTTTTGTCAGTGGGGGGCTGTGACTGTGGTGTACCGCAGGGACCGGTGTTGGGACCCTTGCTGTTTGTAATGTACTTTAATGATTTAGACGTGAATATAGGAAGTATGATCAGTAAGTTCAAAAATGACACGAAAATTGGTGGTGTTTTAAATAATGAGGAGGAAAGCCTTAGACTGCAGGACGATATAGATTGGCTAGTAAGATTGCCGAGCAGTGCAAATGGAATTTAATTCTGAGAAGTGTAAGGTGATGCATTTTGGGAGGACTAACAAGGCAAGGGAATATACAATAGATGGTAGGACCCTAGGAAGTAAACAGGGTCAGAGGGACCTTGGTGCACTTGTCTATGGATCACTGAAGGCAGCACCACAGGTAGATATGGTTGTTAGGAAGACATGTGGGATACTTGCCTTCATTAGCTGTGGCATAAAATATAAGAGCAGGAGGTTATGATGGGGCTGTATAAAACGCTAGTTAGGCCGCAACTGGAGTACAGTGGGCACCACACTATAGCAAGGATTTGATTGCACTGGAAAGTGTGCAGAGCAGATTCACCAGCATATAGCCTGAGCTGGAACATTTGTGCTATGAAAATAGACTGAAAAGGCTAGGGTTTCTTTCCTTAGAGCAGAGAAGGCTGAGGGGTGTGGGGTGGGGGGGGGGGTGGTGGGGTGGCTAACTGAGGTATACAGAATTATGAGGAGCAATGATTGATTAGATAGGAAGAAACTCTTTCCCTTAGCAGAGGGGTCAATAATCAGGCAGCATAGATTGAAGGGAAGGGGCAGGAGGTTTAGAGGGGATTCGTGGAAAAGACTTTACACCCAGAGGGTGATTGGAATTTGGAATGTACTGCCTGAAGAGGCAGAAACCCTCACAACATTTAAGAAGTATTTAGAAGAGCACTTGAAATGTCATAGCATACAAGGCTACGGGCCAAGTGCTGGAAAATGGGATTAGAATAGTTAGGTGCTTGATGGCAGGCACGAACACGATGGGCCGAAGGGCCTGTTTCTGTGCTTTATAACTCTATGACTCATGAATGGGGTATTTTAATAACTTATGGCATTTGTAAATTGTTTGAGCAAAACATGATTTAGGGTAGGAGATGGAGCTAAGGAAAAACATACAATCACAAATTTTGTTCAAACATCTGGTGTAATCTGGAATCATGTACGTTTGAGTGAAAATCAGGAAAGTGTACATTACACCAGCAATTTTACATTTTTCTCTTGGTGATATGTGTGCCCTTGTCTATACTTTTATAAGATAACTGAAGTTGATAGCCTGGCCTGAACCCAAGGTATTTCGACCATGAGGTGGGAGGTAAGCAAAGACTCTGTCGTAGAATCTCCCACCCATATACACACACGTTAATCTTTCGATTCGTTCGAATGAAGTCTGAAAAGGATGGCAAGATGCTGAGATACCAATGTGAGTGTGCAGGTGTGGTTGGACAAGTTTCATTCAAGAACGTGTGAAGTGAATAACATGTGGAAATGCATAGTGGAATGCCCTTTAGAATGGGGTTAAAACATGTTCAGCCACAGGCCAGTATAACAAGAAGACTTTTATGGATCATCAACGAACTGACACATACTTCCTGGAGAAACTGATTTCACCATAACTAGGATAAAACTAAAAGAACGATAATTCGATAGAGGGAATAGAACAGAATAAAATCGATTTTTGTTGGGTAATTAGAGGGTTACACGCCGGGGAAGAACTGTAGAATTGCAAACAAGAATTGGGTTGCAGAACAGATCAGAGACAGATTGCAAGCAATTATTGAAGGACGATTATGTTTAGGAGTAAGAACGATGTGCCTTGGGTCTTTATCTATGCATTAGTTCGCGACCAACCTCTGTATAATTAGGGTCATGGCAGAAGTATATCCAGTGAAACATAGATTCTATCTGGGAATCAATTGCCACATTGGTATATTAGTCACGAAAAAGTCTAACGTCCAGTAGAATCAAAGTTCTTAACTGACTTGGTCAATCAAACTGACTTGCAGCACCGTTTTTTGTTGGTAACGTCCCAGTTTGGGGCGAGAAGGATAAATATTTACCTGGTCCTATGTTATGGGTTAGCAATGCTTCGTTTTGAAGCAAAGGATCGGACAGTTACAACTGATTGTCTTTCTTGTGCTTTCAACGACGCTGGTCCATTATCAGAAAATATGCAAATAGAGTCAGATAAACTTTGGATTAAACCAGGAATCAATGTTAGTACATTTTTTTCTTGAGGTGGGGAGGGTAAGATTTTGACAATACTACATTTTTTTAGGGTTCTGTGTTAACTTGAAGTAACACTTTAGAATTTTATCTTAACCACCTTTTAAGCCGTTGTGTCTGAATATCTGACAGTGAGAGAATTAACAGTTAAAGCAGCTGCATGAAAGGAACTAGTATTGCGAACTTAAATTGCCTTTAAGGTGCCTAAAAATCTGGCTTCAAACAATTGTTTATTTTTTATACACTAGGTGCAATTCAAGAACTCTGTCAGCTTTAATGAAATGAACAAAAATAATGCACTCATTTTTAACTGAGAATGACGCTTTAACTTTAAAGAATAGCATGCTCATGTTAGTCGGTATTAGTTTGGCAACTGCTTTGATTAAACAACCATATATTTAGACCAAAACAGTTATATTTTTGAAAGACACTGCTCCTGATATTTTGCTAGAAACGTGTGTTCGCAATTGTTTCAGTATTCATGGGAAAATCGAGGTGAATTGTTTACGATGGTTAGCATTATTGATGAGGATGCAACATTGTTTGTACAACTGTTCTGTATCTAAAAGAATGTGCCATTTGTTCACACAATGAAATGTAACTCCTATCACCGAAATAATACTGATGGACATATACTAGTGACAATTTACAATGGCCAATTTACCTACCAACCTGCAAGTCTTTTGGCTTGTGGGAGGACACCGGAGCACCCGGAGAAACCCCACGCAGACACAGGGAGAACTTGCAAACTCCACAGAGGCAGTACCCAGAATCGAACCCGGGTCCCTGGAGCTGTGAGGGCAGCACAGTGGCGCAGTGGTTAGCACCGCAGCCTCATAGCAAGTGCTGAAGGTGTTAGTTTAGGCAGGCATCAAGATCGGCGCAGGCTTGGAGGGCCGAACGGCCTGTTCCTGTGCTGTAATGTTCTTTGTTCTTTATGGTGTTTGCAGCATCAAACGACAGCTCAAAATCTCTAACACTGGATTTCTTGTAAGGTGCTGCATACCTGATATTGACTGCATTGTCATTGGAGCTCACCCTCGCTGGGTCACCCATGTGGTTCTCTTGGATGATTCCCACATATTAACATGGGAACCCGCACCATAGAACAGTTCAAACCTAGATACAAAGACATTCAGTAAGACAATCACAGAACCTCTAAGTTGCTCCCACTACATATGAATTATAGCCATGGACAGATACAAATGGAGAAGTCTCTGTCATCAAGGAATTTCGATATTTATGGAGAACAGAGTTTGGTCCCTACAAACTGCAAAGTCTCCAACACTGAACTGAAAAGTAATATTTGCAATCAGATTTCAAACCAACATTTGGCTCACATCACACATGGGATGACAACCACCTAGATGGTGAACAGCTCGGCTTCTCGCTGAACAGTCACAAATCTAAGTGATGGAAGAATCCATCATAAAAAGAAAACTGCTGCAACTAATGCAAATCTGAAATGGAAGCAGAACATGCTGCAAATGCACAGCTGGTCAGGCTCCTGCTCAGGAGAGATTCTCGGAAATAAACCAGGTATGATGAAGGATAATCGACCTGAAATATTACTGCTTTGTCTCTCTCCCCAGATGCTGCTGTTGAGCATTTCCAACATTTTATGTTTTATTTACGATCAGTGTCTTATTTTATGCTCTTCTACCTCATGTATTTATCTAACTTTCCATTTCATGTGTTTAAGCTATTTGCCTCACCCTTTACATGTGGTTGTGCATTTCACATTCCCTGGATAAATTCTTTGTTTCTAATCTCCCGATCAGATTTGTTATTGATGAGCTTATATGTATGGCCGCAAATTTTTGGACTCTTAAAGAGGAAATATCTGTTATATTTTTCCCTTCATAATTTTGTAAACCTTTATTAGTGCGCAAATGCATCCTTCCCTTTTGGTGTAAAGAGACCAATCGCGCTAGGTGCAACCTGCCAGTTCTACGAACAACATTATAAAATATTTTGGCACCTTACATGGTAACAGGAAATTGGGTAGGTTCTATCTGACTGTTGATTCAGGATTATTGTTAACATCCGCTGTATTGAGATCGGGAACCATTCCTTTCTTTGCTGTTTGGAGATATTTCGACACTGGAGGTGATGATTAGAACACAGTCGCATAAAGAAACACGGGTATTCAAGGTGAACAGAAACAAGAAAAGATATGTAGACACTGCGGCCCCTTCCATCATGGGTATAACTATCTAAACGCGTGCTGCTTAAATCTAGTAGTTAGATTGTTTCCATTATCTGCCTGTACCTGTATCAAGTTGTCACTGAACTAATGAGAATGATCTGAGCAAATCATGATTTATAATCATGCCTGTATATTCATCTGAATACAAACGCTATACACAACGTGTAGGAAAACATTTTGAAACTTGGGGAGTCTGATTTTAGTTCTGCATTATGTTGTATTCCTGAGGTTCTGCTCCTTCGTCCCAGCTGTTGTTCATGGCATTTCTCCTGTATCGGACGAAGGGAGAACAGCATGTCAACAGTCGATCTCTCTGCACGAAAGCCACACTGTGCCTCAGGGTAGACGCGCTCGGCCAGCTTCTGGAGCCTGTTCAGAGCGACTCGAGCAAAGACTTTCCCCACTATGCTGAGCAGGGAGATTCCATGGTAGCTGTTGCAGTCACCGCGGTCACCTTTGTTTTTATAGAGGGTGATGATATTGGCATCGCGCATGTCTTGAGGTACTGCTCCCTCGTCCCAGTACACCCTTTACATATAAGCTAATCAGTAACAAATCTGATCGGGAGATAAGAAACAAAAAATTTATCCAGGGAATGTGAAATGCACAACCACATAAAATCAACAAGCGCATGGGAAAGGCTTCCACTGCTATGTCCAGACTGGCCAAGAGAGTGTGGGAAAATGGCGCACTGACACGGAACACAAAAGTCCGAGTGTATCAAGCCTGTGTCCTCAGTACCTTGCTCTATGGCAGCGAGGCCTGGACAACGTATGTCAGCCAGGAGCGACGTCTCAATTCATTCCATCTTCGCTGCCTCCGGAGAATACTTGGTATCAAGTGGCAGGACTATATCTCCACCACAGAAGTCCTCGAGGCGGCCAACATCCCCAGTTTATACACACTACTGAGTCAGCGGCGATTGAGATGGCTTGGCCATGTGAGCCACATGGAAGATGGCAGGATCCCCAAAGACACATTGCACAGTGAGCTCGCCACTGGTATCAGACCCACCGGTCGTCCATGTCTCCGCTTCAAAGACGTCTGCAAACGCGACATGAAATCCTGTGACATTGATCACATGTCGTGGGAGTCAGTTGCCAGCGTTCGCCAGAGCTGGCGGGCAGCCATAAAGGCGGGGCTAAAGTGTGACGAGTCGATGAGACTTAGTAGTTGGCAGGAAAAAAGACAGAGGTGCAAGGGGAGAGCCAACAGTGTAACAGCCCCGACAAACACATTTTTCTGCATCACCTGTGGAAGAGTCTGCCACTCTAGAATTTGCTTTTATAGCCACTCCAGGTGCTGCTACACACACCACTGACCACCTCCAGGCGCTTACCCATTGTCTCTCGAGATAAGGTGGTCAAAGAAGAAGAGAATATGTTGTATTGTAAAAGGACGGGTGAATTAACTCTCTTTGTGCTAAACATAGAAAACTCGTGACCGGTGAGGGGAAATATTTCGATCTTATTTACTGAATTGAAGGGATGAAATTATATATCATTCTCCTAGAATCATAGAGCCATTAGATCACAGAAGGAGACCATTCGGCATATCGAGTACATGCCAGCCAGGCCAGGTGCTGTTCAATAATCAACTTCATTTTCTAAACACAGAATCTCCAGACAACTGGGGATGAATACAATCTTGCACTTTCACTATTCTATCTGGGAGTCTATTTCATGTGTTCATCACACTTCCTGCAAAACAAAACTTCCTGACATCATTATTTTGCTTTCTGTTCCCTGTCTAACTCTGCCAATTTGGAGTAAATTGCTTTTCTTTTCATTATACCTTTCCAAAGTATTAATTATCATATGTAAAGTCCATTCCCCCCTTTTAGAGAAGGAAAAGTCGAATTGCAGCCGATCTTTCCTCATAAACCTGCACTTTGACATTGGCATCTACCTCGTGTTTGTTCTCGGCACCGCCTCCAGAAATTGAATATCTCACTTGTGTCTCCATGACCAAAGATGGAAAGATGCCTGAATCCTAAGACTGGGCCGAGCAGTGCACTGTTACATAGTGAGTACGCTGACCTATACTTTAATGTGAGAATTTGCATATGGACATTGTACTGATTTACTTGATTGCTGTTATGCTTTGCTTGGCGTTATTTAGGATTTGATTCCTAGGATGCTTTCGACATTATTCTAGCCTCTTTAAAACGATACATTTTCATATGGAATCCACATTCTATTTAATATGGGCAATATCACAGCAACAGCAACAAAGTGCATTTATATAATGGAATTCACATAATAAAACGTTCTACGACAATTCACAGATGAATTATAAAACATAATGCGGCAGCGAGTCATCTAAGAAGTTATTAGTGCAGATCAACAAAAGCCTGGTCAAAGAGATAGATCTTATCGATTGTCTTAAAGGAGGCATGAGAGGTAGAACGATGCACGGACTCATGGAGGGAACTCCAATGCTACGGGTCAAAGCAGCAAAGTCACAACTGCCGATGATAAAACAATTAAAATGGTGGATGCTCAAAATTCCAGAATAAGAGGCGTGCAATATATCTGGGAGGGTTGTAGGGCGAGAGGCAATTATAATGACAAGAAGGGGCCAGGCCGTGGAGACATTTTGAAAACAAGGATGTGAAGTGCATAATAGAGTAATTGTGAAACAGGGTGTCACTGTAAGTCATCGAGCACAGGGGTAATGGGTGAACGGCATTTGATGCGAATTAGGACACGGGCAGCAGCGTTTTGGATCACCTCATTTATGGAGGATAGAACACGAGAGACAGGAAGGAGTGCATTAGAATAGTCAGCTCGTGAGGTAACAGAGGCAGGAATGAGAGTTTCAGCAGCAGATGAGATCAGGCAGGGGTAGAGTTCAGGAGGTAGTCAGAGGCAGCTTTAGTGACGGGGCAAAATATGTGATTGTAAACACATATTGATGTCAAGTATGGCATGGAGGTCGTGAACATTCTTGTTCAGCCTCAGACAGTTGTCAGGGAGTGGGATCATAGTCAAGCCTGTTTTTAATTATACCAGTCATCATTGATCCTGCTTGATTTTGTTTGACTAAAACTTTGAATTGTTTCTGAGCTGTGTTCTCCACTCACGGCACGCTTTCTAATTTCACAATGTATGCACATTTGACCAATTAACATTGATTTTCCTGGACTCTATTTCTGTGCTACGTTATCACTCGTTTTTGCAAACCCATCCAGTACTTGCCCGACCTAACGTAGGTCCTGTAACATTTACCCATTGCTTTCTAACATCGACGTCTTCTATCATTTTGACCGAAGATAATAATTTAATGTTTCATGAATCACTTTGAAACTTTTATTTTCAAAATTGCATTAACGTTGGTTTACAGTGGCTGATGCAACCTGTTTGTTCAATCGACTGTAACTGATAAAAGTTGTCAGGGGACCTAAATGTAGCCAATTAAGCTTTTTCTGCTATGTAAATAAAAGGTGCTTTGCACGTATCACCTCATATTTTAACCAGTCCTCGCCTGTCTGCCACAACAGGAATTCTCTCCTCTCACAGTACGTAGACTTTGGAGTACTTCAGTAAATAACGGCCTTTTGCAAACCTAATCTCGAAGCTGTTGGTGTACTAGGTAAGTGACAGTTTTTAAAGAGAGACTAATCGCACAATGCCCTGTTCATTACACACCTGTGAGCCTGGCAAAGTTGCAACCCTTCTTAGTTCCTTGGCTGTACAGTTAAGTAAGTGCGGTATTAAAAGGAGAAAACACTGACATCAGCTGGTTAAATAGCTGCTGAGAGAGAAGCAGAGTTAACATTTCAGGTCGATGCCCTTTTATCAAAACTGTCAAAAGTTATAAACGAAACAGGTTTTAAGCGATTGAAATGTGATAGGATGTAAAAAGAACAAAAGTGAAAGTCTGTGATAGACTGGAAGAGAGGAGAGATTAATTGACAATAGAGTGCTTGTGCTGGCCCAAAAGGCGCGGTAATAGGACAAATTAAGAAATAAAAATGTGTCTGGATTAGAGGGGAATGGAAGAATAATCAACAGCTTCAGTCTTAAAGCAAAAACAAGAGAGAAACGAGGTTAAATCTGGAACACGCAAAGAAAAAGAAACAAAATTGGGAAAAGTTATGATCCAAAAATGTTATATTCAATCTTAAGTCCGAAACGCTGATAAATGCTCATTTGAAAGGCAACGTGCTGCTGCTCGAGTTTATAATATTGCAGGAGCCCGAGGAGAGTAAGGTTAGCATGAGCGCAAGGTGGAAAATTAAATTAGTGAGGCCAGCAGAAGCTGGAGGTCATACTTGCGGTCAGAATGGAGGTGTTCCGTAAAAGCAGTCACCAAACATGCTTTCCCAAATTAGAGCAGACCAAATTGTGAGCTACAAGTGCAATATACAATATTGAAAGAAGTAAATGCAACTTTACTGGACAGTTCTGATGAAAGGACACCGACCTGAAACCTTAATATTGTTTCACTCCCCATAGATGTATATATATATATATAAAAAACAGATTTCTAGCATCTGGATTATGTGCTTTTGTATGAGGCTAAACTGCAATGTCAGTTTAACCCTACCATTTCCAGTTGAATTAGTGTGGTGCATTTGTTCACTCTATATTCTCCTGTGGCGTTGCTCTTGTTTTTGCTGAACTAAATGTCCAGCAAACTATGATTTCTGCTTTTCAGATTGGACTTCCCATTAGTCCTGGATTATCCATTTCAACAAGAATCTTCACTTTGCACAAAAATGGGACAGTCGATATTGCCTCAGTTCCTCGCCATTTACTACCCAATTCTCGCAGTTATTTGTCTTCCTGGTACGTGGTTATACAAAGTCATTGAATATATTATATTTGCCACATTGTTTCTCAGGTGGGCTATCAGCACAACCACAATATTCCCGTTTTCATTAATTTGGCTTCTTCATGCATAATGCATTCACCTACGGTGTTGCCTTGTTTATTCTGTTGTGAATATGCTTCACTCTGGCTTCTGGATCAAACGTCACTATCAAAGGCGCCTGATGTAAATTATGTAACTTATAAATATCCATATAGAGTTAAATAACACTGCACTTCAGGTATTATCCAATATTAGCCTTCAAATAATTAACAATGTTTGGTATTGGCTTTCTAGTATTGCAAACAATGGACACTCTGCTCCATAACCTACTTTCTTGAACAGCGTCATTTGTAATGAGAATTATGCAGTGTGAATATCCGAGAGGTTTGATAAAACTCAAAGTTGGATGTGTTAAAGGTATTTCCATAATTTTGTTATTCATATTTCGAAGCAATAAAGCAGCCATACATTTATGTAGTGCTTTCCACAACAACTGGACCGACCAACCTGCTTTACAGCCAATGCAGTTCTCGAGGAAGCACGGCAGCCAATTTGTGCAAAGCAACCTCCAACAAATAGCAATCTGATAACGATGTGGAGGCTTTGGAGAGGGTACAGAAGAGGTTTACCAGGACGTTGCCTGGTCTGGAGGGAATTACCTATGAGGAGAGGTTGGATAAACTCGGATTGATTTCACTGGAACGACGGAGGTGGAGGGGCGACATGAAAGAAGTTTACAAAGTTATGAACGGGATGGACAGAGTGGATAGTCAGAAGCTTTTTCCCAGGTGGAAGAGACAGTTACTAGGGGACATAGGTTTAAGGTGAGAGAGACAAAGTTTAGAGGGGATGTGCGAGGCAAGTTCTTTACACAGAGGGTGGTGAGTGCCTGGAGTGCTGCCGGGGGAGGTGGTGGAAGCACGTACCATCGAGACGTTTAAGAAGCAATCTGACAAATACATGAATAGAATAGGAATAGAGGGATACGGTCCCTGGAAGTGCAGAAGGTTTTAGTTTAGGCAGGCATCAAGATCAGTGCAGGCTTGGAGAACCGAATGGGCTGTTCCTGTGCTGTACTGTTCTTTGTTCTTTAGTTCTTTGACACAAATTTCTGTGTTTGGCATGTTGATTGACAGGCAAGTATTGCTTCACACTCTGTAGATTAGTCTCATGTTTGTCTTTGACATAACCCATGGAAACGTTTACGCTCACCTGGAAGGGCGGACGGGTCATGTGTATACTGTCTAGATGTGAAAGACGGCACATACAGTAATGCAGCACTCCCTCAGTACTGCAGAGACGTATCATCCTCAAGTCCTGGAGAGAAAATTTAAACCACAGCCATCTAAAGTAGAGGCGAAACCACTACCCACTGAGCCACCACGGATTTAGCTGTAATTTGACTCAGCACCTTTAGTACTACTGTGTTCTAATTATTCTGCTCTGTTCAATTAATACATCCAACCTTTCAGTTGTAAATCTTGCTTTTAACTATCAATTCATTGCATTGGGAGCTGGAGTGGTTTGATATTATATATAAGCGGGTTCCTTTATGTCGTTGGGAAACTTAAACTACCACCATATATATTGTTAATAAACCCTCACTGCCACTCTGTTTAGGATCATATCGATCACCAGTTCGAAACATTTTTCACCGACAAGTTCTCAAAGGAAAATAGGGATGGGAAATAAACGCTCGCCTTGTCAGCGACACCCACATGCCATGAACAAAGAACACTATGTTGCATCGTACTGTTGAATACAACGGAATCCTTTAACATTAAGTTCCATCTTTATTGAACCACTGCCCTCTACACGTAGAATTTTTTCTAATGGCCGCATTACAAAATGCATTTTTGTTTATCTCGACCTGGTTGCCAGCACCTTGGAATCTACTTAAGAAAGTTCTATTTTCCAATTGCACCTTCACCCAGTCTAGTGCAGATGGCACCTTGCCCTGGCATTGTGCCTATTTCAATTTCACTCTACACAGTGCGCATTGCAACTGCACGCTGCCCAATCACCATGACCAGTCTTTCCATTCTTTGATGGGATCTGGCTAGGGCAACATTTCTTTCCGATCTCTAATTGCTCTTGAGAAGGGGGAGATGGGCGGAATTTTTGAACTGTTGCAATCTGTGTGGTCTGGATACACCCTCCGTGCTGTTCAAGACGGAGTTTCTAGGATTTTGCCTGAGCCGCGGTGAAGGAAATACAATATATTTCCATGGTAGGATGGTGCCTTGGTGGGGGAGTTCCAGTGCTGGTGTTACTGTGAGCCTGCTTCTTTTGTTCTAGGCCTTAGAGGACGCCTTAACCTTGCCGCTTCTTCTTGAATGTTCATCGTTCATTCTTTGTTTTTTTTAACGTCATCTTCCCTGGTGCACAAAACGCGGGTGTTTTAGTGGAAGTTGTAACTTGGAGATAGTTTTTTTCTCTACTACATTCCTTGCTTTCGAGTAAATCAATGGGACATAAACCACATCACTTCTTTACTTTCCTTCCTTTCTGAAAAAGAGTCATATCCAGCTCGACATGTTAACTGTTTCTCTCTCCAGAGATGTTCCAAGACTTGTTGACTATTTACAACACTTATTGCGATAATTTCAGATTTCCAGGATCAGCAGCATTTTACTTTTATTTTAGTTTATCCCAGTTACATTCTAAGTATCCCATAAAATATTGGTTATTTACATTTCCTGAAGTTTCAAAACATGTTCACCTCCAATAACACTGCGTAGATTAAGGGATTAATTTGCATTAATCAAAGCAGCAACAAATGAAATTGGACGCAAACAATCTTTTTTTCTGAAGGCTTTACTGAGACTCTGAGTGAAAAAAAAATCCGGTTCATTTTCTTCATCAGTCTCTCTCTCCCTGACAGTTAATGTGATGGCGATTGTGATCCATTCCCGAGGAAGGTGCGGTCTCTCCAAATGTATCACTCGCTTCATGATGGCCATGGCATCAGCCGATCTCCTGGTTGTTTTTACTGACGCCATTTTGAAGAGCACATTTGAAATGTATTTCCCGGTTTCATTCTTGACCATTAGCCCTGTGTGCTGTCTTAATACGATGCTAATATATGCTGTCACATCAGCCTCTGTCTGGTTCACAGTAGCGTTTCCCTTCGATCGCTTTGTGAACATTTGTTGTCAGAAGCTAAAAACAAAATATTGCTCCGCGAAAATGGCAGCTGCTATTATTGGGGTAGCGAGTGCACTCAGCTGTTCACTAAGCATTCCCTGGTACTTTGCATATACATACATAATGGACAATATAACTCGGGGTTGTGTCTCAGAACCGATCGTTTTAATTTCTCCTGAATGGGCCGTATTTGACTTGTTTAATCTTGTTACATTCATTATAGTTTTACTTCTTAATGTTCTGACAGTCAGGCGTATTGTAACAGCCAGTAGAGTTCGCAGGAAACTCCGGCTCTGCAACAATGGGGAGAATCGCAAGGATCCAGAGATGGAGAACCGAAGAAACTCCATCATTTTGCTCTTCAGTATATCTGGCAGTTTTGTATTATTATGGGCAACGCTGGTTGCATATTTTATCTCTCTGTGTACAACGGCCACTTTGTACTCTGGTTCCACTGAGGTCGAGGCCGTTGCACTCATGCTTGAGGTTCTCAGTTGCTGCACAAATACGTTCATGTATGTGTTGACCCAGGCAAAGTTCAGGGAGGAGCTGAGAAACGGAGTGCAGTACTTTTTGAAATTATTAGTTAATTTATTTAAACCAAAGAGACAGTTGACAACTTCGAATACAACTGCCACTGATATATGCAGGAGAAAAAGTAATATGTGTTTTTAACGAGCTGATATTATAGCAATACAAAGAAAAAGAACAAAGAACAGGACAGCACAGGAACAGGTCATTCGGTTCTCCAAGCCTGCGCCGATCTTGATGCCTGTCTAAACTAAAACATTCTGATCTTCCGGGGCCCATATCCCTCTATTCCCATCCTATTCATGCATTTGTCAAGTTGTCTCTTAAACGTCGCTATCGTATCTGCTTCCACCACCTCCCCTGGCAGCAAGTTCTAGGCACTCGCCACCCTCTGTGTAAAAGACATGCCTCGCACATCCCCTCTACACTTTGCCCCTCGCACCTTAAACCTATGCCCCCGATTAACTGACACTTACGCCCTTCGAAAAAGCTTCTGCCAATCCACTCTGTCCATGCCGCTCATAACTTTGTAAACCTCTATCATGCCGCCCCTCCACCTCGGTCGTTCCAGTGAAATCAATCCGAGTTTTTCCAACCTCTCCTCAGATGCTAATGCCCTCCAGGCCAGGCAACATCCTGGTAAACTTCTTCTGTAACCTCTCCAAATACTAGAAATCAAGTTGAAACCACAAGGCAAACATTATAGTTTTCCGGAAAAACAATGCTACATTAAATGTAAACCCTTTGCTCATCTTTTATTGAGATGGTTAAAAAAAGGAGAAGAAACGAAACAAATACAGGACATGCCCGGGTTTCATTGTTGTGTTTGAAAGGATGAGGTTTGCTGCCTGTTATATGCAGCATCACTTTCATTAGAACAGGTGTTCTTGTTAGAAGAGGCCTCGTCATGCATTAACACCTGGAACATCTGTAATAAAATAAATTGCCATTTTGGAAAGTGACCCATCCCCCAGAAAGTCTCTCCTGGGCCAGAGGGTACTCAGGGGTGGATTTCTTGAACAAGTGCAGTGAAACTATATTGACGGACAACCCAACAAATGGGACACATGCAAAAAACTGACACTGAATGAGAAATCCAACTGATTTACACAATAACATATACACAAAGCGCTCTGAAATTGGAGTTGCCAATGCCAGACAAGAGCATGTTTAGTGAAGGAATCTGTTTTGTTAGCATGAGACAAACTTAACACGACATCCAGAGTGGCAGCGAAAATGCTCCATCTCTGGGTTTGAATGCATTCCACTTTGCTTTCATAGAACATAGAACATAGAACAGTATTGCACAGCACAGGCTCTTCGGCCCACGATGTTGTGCCGAACCTTTAACCTAATCCAAGATCAAACTATCTACATACCCTTCATTCCACTATCGTCCATGTACCCAACCAAGAGTCACTTAAATGTCCCTAATGTATCTGCTTCTACTACCACCGCTGGCAGCGCATTCCACGCACCCACCACTCTCTGTGTAAAGAACCTACCTCTGACATCTCCCCGAAAACTTCCTCCAATCACCTTAAAATTAGGCCCCCTGATGATAGCCCTTTCCACTCTGGCAGAAAGTCTCTGGCTATCCACTCTATGTATGCCTCTCATCATCTTGTACCCCTCGATCAAGTTACCTCTCATCCTTCTTCGTTCCAATGAGAAAAGCCCGAGCACCCTCAATCTTTCTTCGGAAGACATGCACTCCAGTCCAGGCAGCATCCTGGTAAATCTCCTCTGCACCCTCTCTAAAGCTTCCACATCCTTCCTATAATCAGGCGACTAGAACTGAACACAATATTCCAAGTGTGGTCTAACCAGGGCTTCATAGAGCTGCAGCATAACCACGCGGCTCTTAAACTCAATCGCCCTGTTAGTAAAAGCCAACACACCATGCGCCATCTTAACAACCCTATCAACTTGGGTGGCAACTTTGAGGGATCTATGGACATGGACCCCAAGATCCTTCTGCTCCTCCAAACTACGAAGAATACTGTCCTTAAGCCTGTATTCTGCATTCAAATTCCACCTTCCAAAATGAATCACTTCACACTTTTCCAGGTTGAACTCCATCTGCCACTTCTCAGCCCAGCTCTGCATCCTGTCAATGTCCCGTTGCAACCTACAACAGGCCTCCACACTATCCACAACTCCAGAAACCTTCGTGTCATCGGCAAACTTGCTAACCCAGCTTTCCACTTCCTCATCCAAGTCATTTATAAAAATCACAAAGAGCAGATGTCCCAGAACAGATCTCTGCGGAACACCACTGGTCACCGAGCTCCAGGCTGAATACTTTCCATCTACTGCCACCCTCTGTCTTCTATGGGCCAGCCAATTCTGTATCCAGCCAGCCAACTTTCCCTGAATCCCATGCCTCCTTACTTTCTGAAAATGCCTGCCATGGGTAACCTCATCAAATGCCTTGCTAAAATCCATATACACACATCCACGGCTCTTCCTTCATCAATGTGTTTCGTCACATCTTCAAAGAATTCAATAAGGCTTGTGAGGCATGACCTGCCCCTTACAAAGCCATGCTGACTGTCTCTAATCAAACTATGCTTTTCCAAATAATCATAAATCTTGGCTCTCAGAATCCTCTCCAATAATTTGCCCACTACCCACGTAAGACTGACTGGTCTATAATTCGCAGGGTTATCCCTATTCCCTTTCTCGAACGAGGGAATTACATTCGCCACCCTCCAATCATCTGGTACTGCTCCAGTGGACAGTGAGGACGCAAAGATCTTCGCCAAAGGCGCGGCAATCCCTTCCCTCGCTTCCCTTAATATCCTTGGGTATATCCCGTCTGGACCCAGGGACTTATCTGTCCTCATGTCTTTCAAAATTTCCAGCTCATCCTCCCTCTTAACATCAACCTGTTCGAGCATATCAGCCTGTTTCACGCTGTCCTCACAAACGACCAGGTCCCTCTCACGAGTGAATACTGAAGCATAGTGTTCATTTAGGACCTCCCCTACCTCCTCCGACTCCAGGCACAAGTTCCCTCCACTATCTCTGATCGGCCCTACCCTGACTCTGGCCATCCTCTTGTTCCTCACTTAAGTGTACAACGCCATGGGATTTTCCTTAATACTACCCGCCAATACTTTTTCATGTCCCCTTCTAGATCTCCTAAGTCCATTCTTCAGTTCCTTCCTGCCTACCTTAAAACCCTCTAGAGCCCTGTCTGATCCTTGCTTCCTCAACCTTAAGTAAGCTTCCTTCTTCCTCTTGACTAGCTGTTCCACATCTCTTGTCATCCAAGGTTCCTTCACCCTACCATCCCTTCCTTGCCTCATCCGGACAAACCTATCCAGCAGTCACAGCAAGTGCTCCCTGATCAACCTCCACATTTCTGTCGTGCATTTCCCTGAGAACATCTGTTCCCAATTTATGCTCCCCAGTTCCTGCCTAATAGTATTGTAATTCCCCCTCCTCCAATTAAATATTTTCCCATCCCGTCTGCTCCTGTCCCTCTCCATGACTATAGTAAAAGTCAGCGAGTTGTGATCATTATCACCGAAATGCTGTCCCACCGAGAGATCTGCCACCTGGCCTGGTTCGTTGCCAAGCACCAAATCCAACATAGCCTCCCCTCTTGTCGGCCTATCTGAATATTGAGCCAGGACACCTTCCTGGACACACCTGACAAAAACTGCTCCATCCAAACTATTTGCACTAAGGAGGTTCCAATCAATATTAGGGAAGTTGAAGTTACCCATGACAACAATCCTGTTACTTATGCACCTTTCCAAAATCTGCCTCCCAATATTTTCCTCCGTGTCTCTGTTGCCACTGGGGAGTCTATAGAAATTTCCCAATAAAGTGATTGCTCCTTTCCTGTTTCTGACTTCCACCCATACTGACTCAGTGGACAAACCCTCCTCGACGACCTCCCTTTCTGAAGCTGTAATACTATCCCTGATTAGCAATGCCACTCCCCCATCTCGTTCACCTCGCTCCCTAATCCCTTTGAAACATCTAAACCCAGGAACATCCAACATCCATTCCTGCCCCTGTGATATCCAAGTGTCCGTAATGGCCACAACATCGTAGCTCCAAGTACTGATTCATGCTCTCAGTGCATCACCCTTATTCCTGACACTTATCGCGTTAAAATAGATATATTTCAACCCATCATACTGGCTGCAACTTTGCCCTGTCAACTGTCTACACTTCCTCACAGACTCTCTGCACTCTGTATCTGCCTGTTCAACAGCTACCCCATCCACTGTTCCATAGCTCTCCTTCCTATCCCCCTGACAATCTAGTTTAAACCCTCCCGAAGAGTTCTAGCAAACCTCGTGCCCAGGATATTGGTGCCCCTCCAGTTCAGATGCAACCCATCCTTCTTGTACAGGCTCCACCTTCCCCAGAAAGTATCCCAATGATCCACATATCTGAAGCCCTCCCTCCTACACCAGCTCTGTAGCCACGTGTTCAGCTTCACTCGCCCTCGGTTTCGAGCCTCACTAGCACGTGGCAGCGATATCTTTCCTTGTGATTCATTCCAAAGGAACGTTTTGTACATAGATATGTGTTCATGATCAAGCAGGCTTTTTCCCAGAGTGGGGATTCAATTACTAGAGGACACGAGTTCAAAGTGAAAGGGGAAAAGTTTAGGGGGGATATGCGTGGAAAGTTCTTTCCGCAGAGGGTGGTGGGCGCCTGGAACGCATTGCCAGCAGAGGTGGTAGATGCGGGCACGATGGCGTCTTTTAAGATGCATCTAGACAGATACATGAATGGGCAGGAAGAAAAGAGATACAGAACCTTAGAAAATAGGCAACATGTTTAGATAGAGAATCTGGATCGGCGCAGGCTTGGAGGGCCGAAGGGCCTGTTCCTGTGCTGTAATTATCTTTGTTCTCTTTGTTCTTTGTTCTTCCTGCATTGACACATGCTCATCGACAAAACCTACGGGGACTTGCCAGTTTGAGGTGTGCAAAGGAAACTTGATTCAAATCCAAATGCTGGATCCGGAAGCCCGACACGACTCGAGTCCGACAGATGCCTTCGGAATCCGTCGGGGTCGGGTCGGGTGGCAGGCTTTTATTTCAGTTTATTTTTTATATAAAGGCCTGCTACCCGAATTGACCACGACAGGATCTGAAGGCATGTGTCGGGTTTGGGTCGGTTCGGGCTTCCGGGTCCAGCATTCGGCCTTTGGATATAGCCAGGCTGCTGGAAGGAGTGGAGAAAGGCAGGTGAAATTTAACACAGAGAAGTGTGAAGTAATTAATTTTAGTAGGACAAGGAAGAGGTGACATGATATAATGTCAATAATACTATTCTAAAGGGGCTAAAGGAGAAGGTGGCAAGTGATGATGAGCAAGTGTTTGCTAAAACAAACAGGATGATACGCTTTAAATGTAGGTGCATAGAATTAATGCAGAAGCAAGTTATGATAATGCTGAATAACAGAAACACAAGAAGTGGGAACAGGGGTAGAACAGGTCGCCAGTTGAGCCTGCCTCACAATTCAAAACATTATCGCTGATCTTAGGATTCAACTCTACTTTCCCGCCTGCTCACCATACCCCTTGAATCAACGTGAGACCAAAAATCTGTCCATCACAGCTTTAAGTGTATTCAACCATGAACCATACACAATCCTCGAGGACAGAGAATTCCAATGATTCTCAACCCTTTGAATAAAGTATTCTCTCCCTCATCTCAGTCCTGAATGATTGGCCCCTTATCCTGAGACTGTGCCGCCGTGTTTAATATTCCCTGACCAGTGGAAATAATCTTTCAATGTCTAACCTACCCAGTCCCTTTTGAATATTACTTGTTTCAATTCGATTATCATTCATTGTTCGAAGCTTCAGAGAATATGGTCTCAATTTACTTAGCCTCTCATCTTAGGACAAGGCCCTCTCCCAGAAATTGAGCTAGTGAAGCTTCCCTGTACCGATTCCAATGCAAGCATATCCGTTCTTACACATGTAGACCAAAACTGTACACAGTATTCCAGACGACTGCGTTTGCTGACAATGCTACCACTAGATGGCGATACAGCAGTATAAACGCAAATGCAGCTTGTGCCACGAGAACGTCCAGTCTGCGAGTTCAGGCAGCTGCCAGGAATAATATGGCGCTGCTCAAATAATCACACAGGCAACCAGACCAAAACACAGGGCAGCACACAATGGTGGGAGGGATAAAGCAAGCGATCGAGCCGGGGACGGGGTGGGGAGGGTGGGAGGGGGATATGGGGGGCGTGCCGTGAGCGGGCTGGGCCGAGGCTGGGGACGGGGCAGCCGAGCGGGTGGTCAAACTGGGGGGGCGGGGGGTGGGGTGGAGCGGAGCGGGCCGGGGAGGGCGCGAGCGAGCGGCCTGGGGATGGGCAGAGGGGGTGGCGAGCGCAGCGGCCAAAAGAGCGGAGCGGCCAGAGAGAGCAGCGAGGGAGGGGTGGGGGAGCCGGCGTAAAGGCGTGCAGTGAGGGCGGTGGGTGGGGGAGAGGATCTTAACGCAAGGCTGAAGATGGCACAGTGGCGCAATGGTTAGCAATGCAGCCTCACAGCTCCAGCAACCCAGGTTCAATTCTGGGTACTGCCTGTGTGGAGTTTGCAAGTTCTTCCTGTGTCTGCGTGGGTTTCCTCTGGGTGCTCCAGTTTCCTCCCACATGCCAAAGACTTGCAGTTTGAAAGGTAACTTGACCATTAGCAATTGCTCCCAGTATATGTAGGTGGTAGGGAAATATACGGACAGTGGGGATGTGGTAGGAATATGTAATTAGTGTAGGATTAGTATAAATGGGTGGTTGATGGTCGGCACAGACCCGGTGGGCCGAAGGCCCTGTTTCAGTGCTTTATCTCTAAACTAAACTAAACATAAGGGTTGCATTGCTGTACGTGTAAAGCGCATGCCCAGAAGCTGACCAGGTGAATTGGCCGAAGATGCACACGTCACGAGATGACAACTTCGGCTCATGCGCTAACCATTCCCGGAAAGTCGGAACGCAGCACACGTGCAGAGAGAAGGAGCCCATCTCGTGACACTGTAACCTTTGGAATGTAATTACCGTATAGTCAGGGACAACTTCTGAAGATGGAGATTTCCTCCACACAAGATCTGGGGGCAGGTTGTTCAACCTTGCACGTCTAAGAGCGAAGTCCAAAGTACGGAAAGTCCTCATCAGGGAACTCCTCTTTGCCGATGATGCTGCTTTAACATCTCACACTGAAGAGTGCCTGCAGAGTCTCATCGACAGGTTTGTGGCTGCCTGCAATGAATTTGGCAGAATCATCAGCCTCAAGAAAACAAACATAATGGGACAGGACGTCAGAAATGCTCCATCCATCCATATTGGCGACAACGCTCTCGAAGTGGTTCAAGAGGTCACCTACCTAGGCTCAACTATCACCAGCAACCTGTCTCTAGATACAGAAGTCAACAAGCGCATGGAAAGGCTTCCACTGCTATGTCCAGACTGGCAAGACATTGTGTGAAAGTGGCGCAGTGACACGGAACACAAAGGTCCAAGTGTATCAAGCCTGTGTCCTCAGTACCTTGCTCTATGGCTGCGAAGCCTGGACAACGTATGTCAGCCAAGAGCAACGTCTCAATTCATTCCATCTTCGCTGCCTCCGGAGAATACTTGGCAGCAGGTGGCAGGACCGTCTCTCCAACACAGAAGTCCTCGAGGCGGCCAACATGGCCAGCTTGTACACACTACTGAGTCATCGGCACTTGAGTTCCGAAGAATGGTCACTGACCCGAAACGTTAACTCTGCTTCTCTTTCCACAGATACTGCCAGACCTGCTGAGTGATTCCAGCATGTCTTGCTTTTGCTGTCATCGGCACTTGAGGTGGCGTGGCTATGTGAGCTGCATGGAAGATGGCAGGATACATTATACAGCGAACTCGCCACTGGTATTAGACCTACCGGCCATCCATGTCTCCGCTTCAAAGACGTATGCAAAAACGACATGAAGTCCTGTGACATTGATCACAAGTCGTGGGAGTCAGTTGCCAGCGTTCGCCAGAGCTGGCGGGCAGTAATTAAGGCGGGGCTAAAGTGTGGCGAGTTGAAGAGAATTAGCAGTTGGCAGGAAAAAAGACAAAAGCGCAAGAGGAGAGCCAACTGTGTAGCAGCCCCGACAATCATGTTTTCCTGCAGCACCTGTGGAAGAGCATGTCACTCCAGAAATAGCCTTTATAGCCACTCCAGGCGCTGCTCCACATACCACTGACCACTTCCAGGCGCTGATCTATTGCCTCCCGAGACAAGGAGGACAAAGAAAGAAGTCAGGGTAAAAGTGGACAGCTGCAGATCAGTGTGCAGGAGAGTAGCCCTGAGGAGACACTGTAAGATTTGGAATTTTATTACCGTAAAATCTGGGTTAAAGTGGACAGCTGCAGATAAGTGTGCAGTGGAGTATGCCTGAGGTGACCCTGTAACCTTTGGAATTTAATTAAAGTATAGTCATGGTTAAATTGGACAGCTGCACATCAAAGTGCAGTCGAGCAGCCCTGAGGAGACATTGTTACCTTTGGAATTTAATTCCCGTATAGTCAGCGTTAAAGTGGACAGCTGCAGATCAAAGTGCAGTGGAGCAAACCTGTGGAGAGACTATAACCTTTGGTAATGAATTACAGTACAGTCAGATATAAAGTGGACAGCTGCAGACCAGAGTGCCGTTGCGTAGGCCTGAAGAGACACCGTAACCTTTGGAATTTAATTACTGTATATTCAGGGATAAAGTGGATAGCTGCAGATCAGTGTGCAAGAGAGCAGCGCTGAGGAGACACTGCAAGATTTGGAATTTGATTACCGTAAAATTAGGGTTAAAGCAGACATCTGCAGATAAGGATGCAGTAGAGAATGCCTGAGGGGACCCTATAGCCATTGAAATTTAATTAAAGTATAGTCAAGGTTAAAGTGGACAGCTGCACATCAAAGTGCAGTGGAGCAGACCTGAGGAGAGACTATAACCTTTGGAATTTAATTAAAGTATAGTCGGGGTTAAAGTGGACAAGTGCAGACTAGAGTGCAGTAGAGCAGCCCTGAGGGAGACACTGTAACCTGTGGAATTTAATTACCATATTGTGAGGGTTAAAATGGGGAGCTGCAGACCAGAGTGCAGTAGAACGGCCCTGAGGAGACACTGTTACCTTTGGCATGCAATTACCATATAGTTAGGGTTAAAGTGGGCAGCTGCAGATCAGTGTGCAGGACAGCAGCCCTGAGGAGACACTGTAAGATTTGGAAAATAGTTACCGTAAAAATCAGGGTTAAAGTGGACAGCTGCAGATAAGTGCGGAGTAGAGTATTTCTGAGGCGACCCTGTATCTTTTGGAATTTATTTAAAGTATATTCATGGTTAAAGTGGACACCTGCAGATAAGAGTGCAGTGGAGCTGACCTGAGGAGAGACTATAACCTTTGGAATTTAATTACCGTATAGTCAGGGTTAAAGTGGACAGCTGCAGAACAGATCGCAGGAGAGCAGCCCTCAGGAAGACACTGTAACCTGTGGAATGTTATTCCCGTATAGTCAGGGTTAAAGTGGAAAGCTGGAGGCCAGAGTGCAGTCGAGCAGTCCTGAGGAGACACTGTAACCTTTGGAATTTAATTACCGTATAGTCAGGGTTAAAGCAGACAGCTGCAGAACAGATTGCAGGAGAGCAGCCCACAGGAAGACACTGTAACCTGTGGAATGTTATTACCATATAGTCAGGGTTAAAGTGGACAGCTGCAGACCAGAGTGCAGCAGAACAGTCCTGAGGAGACACTATAACCTTTGGAATTTATTTACCGTATAATCAGGGTTAAAGTGGACAGCTGCAGATCAGTGTGAAGGAGAGCAGCCCTGAGGAGACACTGTAAGATTTGGAATTTAATTACCGTAAAACAGGGTTAAAGTGGACAGCTGCAGAGAAGATTGCAGCAGTGTATGCCTGAGGGGACACTGTAACCATTGGAATTTAATTACAGTCTAGTCATGATTAAAGTGGACAGCTGCAGATAAAAGTGCAGTGGACCAGATTTGAGGAGACACTATCTCCTTTGAAATTTAATTACCGTATAGTCAGGGATAAAGTGGATAGCTGGAGACCAGAGTGCCGTAGAACAGCCCTGAGGAGACACTGTAACCTTGGGAATGTAATTACCGTACAGTCAGGGTTGAGGTGGACAGCTGCAGACCAGTATGCGGGACAGCAGCCCTGAGGAGACACTGTACGATTTGGGAATTATTTACCATAAAATCAGGGTTGAACTGAAAAGCTGCAGATAGGTGTGCAGTGCAGCAGACCTGAGGAGAGATTATAACCTTTGGAATTTAATTACAGTATAGTCAGGTTTAAAGTGGACAACTGCAGACCAGAGTGCAGTAGAGCAGCCCTGAGGAGACAGTGTAAGCTTTGGAATTTAATTACAGTTTAGGCACTGTTAAATTCGACAGCTGCAGTCCAGCGTGTAGTGTAGCAGCCGTGAAGAGACACTATCAGCTTTGAAATTAAAATAAAGTACAGTCAGGGTTAAAGTGGAAAGCTGGAGACCAGTGTGCAGTTGTGCAGCCCTGAGGAGACACTGTAACCTTTGGAATTTAATTACAGTATAGTCAGGTTTAAAGTGGACTGCTGCAGACCAGAGTGGAGTAGAAAAGTCCGGAAGGGACACCTTAACCTTTGGAATTTAATTTCAGTATAGTCAGGGTTAAAGAGGACAGCTGCTGATCTGTGTGCAGTTGAGCAAACCTGAGGGAGACGCTTTAAAATTAGGAATTGAATTACTGTATAGTCAGGGTTAAAGTGGACAGCTGGAGACCAGAGTGCAATAGAGTATGGCTGAGGGAACCCTGTAACCTTTGGAATTTAATTACAGTATAGTCATGGTTGAAGTGGACAGCTTCTATAAAAGTGCAGTGGAGCAGACTTGAGGAGAGACAATAACCTTTGGAATTTAATTACAGTATAGTCAGGGTTAAAGTGGACAACTGCAGACCAGAGTGCAGTCGAGCAGCTCTGCGGAGACAGTGTAACATTTGGAATTTAATTGCAGTATAGTCAGGGTGAAATTCGACAGCTGCAGACCAGAGTGTAGTGGAGCAGTCGTGAAGAGACACTATCAGTTTTGAAATTTTAATAAAGTACAGTCAGCGTTAAAGTGGACAACTGCAGACCAGATTGCAGTAGAGCAGCCCTGAGGGAGACACTGTAACCTGTGGAATGTTATTACCGTATAGTCAGGTTTAAAGTGGACAGCTGGAGACCAGTGTGCTGTGGAGCAGCGCTGAGGAGACATTGTGACCTTTGGAATTTAATCACTGCATGGTCAGGTTTAAAGTGGGTAGCTGCAGACCAGAGTGCAGGAGAGCAGCCCTGAGGAGACACTGTAAGATTTGGAACTTAATTACCGTAAAATCAGAGTTAAAGTATACAGCTGCTGATAAGGGTGCCGTAGAGTATGGCTGAGGGGACCATGTAACCTTTGGAATTTAATTACAGTATATTCATGGTTAAAGTGGGCAGCTTCATATAAAAGTGCAGTGGAGCAGACCTGAGGAGAGACTATAACCTTTGGAATTTAATTACAGTTTAGTCAGGGTAAAAGTGGACAACTGCAGACCTGAGTGCAGTAGAGCAGCTGTGAGGAGACAGTCTAACATTTGGAATTTAATTGCAGTATAGTCAGGGTTAACTTCGACAGCTGAAGACCAGAGTGTATTGGAGCAGCTGTGAAGAGACACTATCAGCTTTGAAATTTAAATAAAGTATAGTCAGGGTTAAATTGGACAACTGCAGACCAGAGTGCAGTAGAGCAGTCCTGAGGAGACACTGTAAGATGTGGAATTTATTTACGGTAAAATCAAGGTTCAAGTGGACAGCTGCAGGTAAGAGTGTAGTTGAGTATGCCTGAGGGGACCTTGTAACCTTTGGAAATTAATTACAGTGTAGTGAGTAAACCCTGACAGAAAATCCGGAGCGGAACCCCATAGGCGGTCATGTGTCACCTTTAGCATGTTTCCAGCAGTTCCTGCAGCCATACCGGAACCAAATGTCGTGCTCTGCACTCCTTTGTACACCATCAGAAAGGCCGAGAGGGGTGGGTTTGACGATTTGGCAACTCACAACTTCCATACATTCGCCCAGGCATGCG
Organism: Heterodontus francisci; assembly: GCF_036365525.1. Lineage (NCBI taxonomy): Eukaryota > Metazoa > Chordata > Chondrichthyes > Heterodontiformes > Heterodontidae > Heterodontus > Heterodontus francisci. Next base: position 1,702,952 of record NW_027141699.1, read on the forward strand.
ACATGGAGAGGTCACTCCATAGTTACCGCACATTGACTGAAACAACACGGAAGGAGACTTAGCCGTTGGCAGGAAAAAAGACAAAAGCGCAAGGGGAGAGCCAACTGTGTAACAGCCCCGACAATCAAATTTTTCTGCAGCACCTGTGGAAGAGCGTCTCACTCTAGAATTGGCCTTTATAGCCACTCCAGGCGCTGCTTCACAAACCACTGACCACTTCCAGGCGCTTACCCATTGTTTCCCGAGACAAGGAGGCCAAAGAAAGAAAGTCATGGTTAAAGTGGACAGCTGCAGATCAAAGTGCAGTCGAGCAGACTTGACGAGAGTCGAGAACATTTGGAATTTAATCACAGTATAGTCAGGGTTAAAGTGGACAACTGCAGACCAGAGTGCCGTAGAGTAGCCCTGAGGAGACACCGTAACCTTTGGAATTTAATTACTGTATAGTGAGGGATAAAGTGGATAGCTGCAGATCAGTGTGCAAGAGAGCAGCCCTGAGGAGACACTGCAAGATGTGGAATTTAATTACCGTAAAATCATGGTTAAAGTGGACGGCTGCAGATAAGCAGGCAGTGGAGTATGACTGACTGGACCCTGCAACCTAGGAATTTATTTAAAGTATAGCCATGGTTAAAGTGGACAGCTGCAGATCAGTGTGCAAGAGAGCAGCGCTGAGGAGACACTGCAAGATTTGGAATTTGATTACCATAAAATTAGGGTTAAAGCGGACATCTGCAGATAAGCATGCAGTAGAGAATGCCTGAGGGGACCCTATAGCTATTGAAATTTAATTAAAGTATAGTCAAGGTTAAAGTGGACAGTTGCACATCAAAGTGCAGTGGAGCAGACCTGAGGAGAGACTATAACCTTTGGAATTTAATTAAAGTATAGTCGGGGTGAAAGTGGACAAGTGCAGACCAGAGTGCAGTAGAGCAGCCCTGAGGGAGACACTGTAACCTGTGGAATGTTACGACTGTTTAGTCAGTGTTAAAGTGGACAGCTGGAGACCAGAGTGCAGTAGAACAGCCCAGAGGAGACAGTGTAACCTTTGGAATTTAATTACCATATTGTCAGGGTTAAAGTGGGCAGCTGCAGACCAGAGTGTAGTAGAACGGCCCTGAGGAGACACTGTTAGCTTTGGCATGCAATTACCGTATAGTCAGGATTAAAGTGGGCAGCTGCAGATCAGTGTGCAGGACAGCAGCCCTGAGGAGACACAGTAAGATTTGGAAAATAGTTACCATAAAAATCAGGGTTAAAGTGGACAGCTGCAGATAAGTGCGGAGTAGAGTATTTCTGAGGCGACCCTGTATCTTTTGGAATTTATTTAAAGTATATTCATGGGTAAAGTGGACACCTGCAGATAAGAGTGCAGTGGAGCTGACCTGAGGAGAGACTATAACCTTTGGAATTTAATTACCGTATAGTCAGGTTTAAAGCGGACAGCTGCAGAACAGATTGCAGGAGTGCAGCCCTCAGAAAGACACTGTAACCTGTGGAATGTTATTCCCGTATAGTCAGGGTTAAAGTGGAAAGCTGGAGGCCAGAGTGCAGTCGAGCAGTCCTGAGGAGACACTGTAACCTTCGGAATTTAATTACCGTATAGTCAGGGTTAAAGCGGACAGCTGCAGACCAGAGTGCAGCAGAACAGTCCTGAGGAGACACTGTAACCTTTGGAATTTATTTACCGTATAATCAGGGTTAAAGTGGACAGCTGCAGATCAGTGTGAAGGAGAGCAGCCCTGAGGAGACACTGTAAGATTTGGAATTTAATTACCGTAAAACAGGGTTAAAGTGGACAGCTGCAGAGAAGATTGCAGCAGTGTATGCCTGAGGGGACCCTGTAACCATTGGAATTTAATTACAGTCTAGTCATGATTAAAGTGGACAGCTGCAGATAAAAGTGCAGTGGACCAGATTTGAGGAGACACTATCTCCTTTGAAATTTAATTACCGTATAGTCAGGGATAAAGTGGATATCTGCAGATCAGTGTGCAAGAGAGCAGCCCTGAGGAGACACTGCAAGATTTGGAAATTAATTACAGTAAAATCAGGGTTAAAGTGGACAGCATGCAGATAAGAGTGCCGTGGAGTATGCCTGAGGGGTCCCTGTAAAGTTTGGAATGTATTTCAAGTATAGTCATGGTTAAAGTGGACAGCTGCAGATAGGTGTGCAGTGTAGCGGACCTGAGGAGAGACTATAACTTTTGGAATTTAATTACAGTATAGTCAGGTTTAAAGTGGACAACTGCAGACCAGAGTGCAGTAGAGCAGACCTGAGGAGAGACTATAACCTTTGGACTTTAATTACAGTATAGTCAGGTTTAAAGTGGACCGCTGCAGATATGTGTGCATTAGTGCAGCCCTGAGGAGACACTATCACCTTTGAAATTCAAATAAAGTATAGTCAGGGTTAAAGTGGACAGCTGCTGATCAGAGTGCAGTAGAGCAACCCTGAGGGAGACACTGTTACCTGTGGAATTTAATTGCAATATAGTCAGGGTTAAAGTGGACACCTGCAGACCAGAGTACAGTGGGGCTGCTCTGAGGACAAAATATAACCTTCGGGATATAATTGCAGTATATTCAGTGTTAAAGTGGACAGCTGCAGATCACTGTGAGGGAGAGCAACCATGATGAGACACTGAAACATCTGAAATTTTATTACAGCATAGTCATGGTTAAAGTGGACCGCTGCAGATAAGAGTGCAGTAGAGCAGCCCTGAGGAGATACTGTAACCTGTGGAATTTAATTGCCATATAGTCAGGATTAAAGCGGACAGCTGCAGGCCAGAGTGCAGGAGTGCTTCCCTGAGGGAGAGACTGTAACCGTTGGAATTTAATTGCAGTACAGTCAGGGTTAAAGTGGACACCTGCAGACCAGAGTGCAGTAGGAGAGCCCTGAGGAGACACCTTAACAAAAGAGCAAAGACCAAAGAACAGTTCAGCACAGGAACAGGCCATTCGGCCCTCCAAGCCTGCTCCGATCTTGACTCCTGCCTAAATTATAACTGTCTGCACTTCCAAGGACCATATCCGTCTATTCCCAACCTAATCATGTATTTGTCATTTGTCATTTATCTTACAAAATTTGGATAATTTTATGAATTGTAAGATTTTATTTACAAATACTAGTTAAGGTTAGTAGACTGGGAAACAGTGAGAGTTATTTAAGAAAGTAATTTCTATGTTCTATTAAGTGGTCATTGGATAGACATATGGATGAAAATGGAATAGTGTAGGTCAGATGGTTTCACAGGTCGGCGCAACATCGAGGGCCGAAGGGCCTGTACTGCGCTGTAATGTTCTATGTTCTATGCCTCTTAAACGTCGCTTTCGTATCTGCTTCCACCACCTCCCCCGGCAGCAAGTTCCAGGCACCCACCAACCTCTGTGCAGAAAACTTGCCTCGCACTTCCCCTCTAAACTTTGCCCCTCGCACCTTAAACCTATGTCCCCCAGTAACTGACTCTTCTACCCTGGGAAAAAGCTTCTGAATTTCCACTCTGTCCATGCCGCTCAGAACTTTGTAAACCTCTATCATGTCGCCCCTCCACCTCGGTCGTTCCAGTGAAAACAATCCGAGGTTTTCCAACCTCTCCTCATAGCTAATGCCCTCCAGACCAGGCAACATCCTGGTAAACCTCTCCTGTGCCCTCTCCAAAGCTTCCACGTCCTTCTGGTAGTGTGGCGACCAGAATTACACGCAATATTCTAAGTGTGGTCTAACTAAGGTTATAAACAGCTGCAACATGACTTGCCAATTTTTATACTCTATGCCCCTACCGATGAAGGCAAGCATGCCGTATGCGTTCTTGACTACCTTATCCACCTGCGTTGCCACTTTCAGTGACCTGTGGATCTTTACTCCCAGACCTCTCTGCCTGTCTATACTCCTAAGGGTTCTACCGTTTACTGTATACCTCCCACTGACATTAGGCCTTCCAAAATGCATTACCTCACATTTGTCCGGATTAAACTCCATCTGCCATTTCTCCGCCCAACTCTCCAACCGATCTATATCCTGCTGTATCCTCTGACATTCCTCATCATTATCCGCAATGCCACCAACCATTGTGTCGTCCACAAACCTACTAATCAGACCAGCTACATTTTCCTCCAAATCATTTATATATACTACAAACAGCAAAGGTCCCAGCACTGATCCCTGCGGAACACCACGAGTCACATCCCTACATTCAGAAAAACACCCATCCACTGATACCCTCTTTCTTCTATGATCGAGCCAGTTCCGTATCCATCTTGCCATCTCACCTCTGATCCCGTGTGACTTTACATTTTGTACCAGTCTGCTATGAGGGACCTTGTCAAAGGCTTTACTGAAGTCCATATAGATAACATCCACTGCCCTTCCTTCATCAATCATCTTCGTCATTTCCTCAAAAAACTCAATCAAATTAGTAAGACACGATCTCCCCTTCACAACACCATGCTATCTCTCGCTAATCAGTTCATTTGTTTCCAAATGGGAGTAAATTCTGTCCCGAAGAATCCTCTCTAATAGTTTCCCTACCACTGATGTAAGGCTCACCGGCCTATAATTTCCTGGATTATCCTTGCCACCCTTCTGAAACACAGGAACAACATTGGCTATTCTCCAGTCCTCTGGGACCTCACCTGTAGCCAATGAGGATGCAAATATTTCTGTCAAGGCCCCAGCAATTTCTTCCCTTGCCTCCCTCAGTATTCTAGGGTAGATCCCATCAGGCCCTGGGGACTTATCTACCTTAATGCTTTGCAAGACACCCAACACCTCCTCCTTTTTGATAATGAGATGGCTGAGACTATCTGCACTCCCTTCCCTAGGCTCATCATCCACCAAGTCTTTCTCTTTGGTGTATACTGATTTTAAAAAGTACTCATTTAGCACCTCGCTCATTTCCTCTGGCTCCACAAATAGATTCCCATCTCTTTCCTTGAGTGGGACAACCCTTTCACTGGTTACCCTCTTGCTCCTTATAGACAGATAAAAATCCTTGGATTTTCCTTAATCCTCATTGCCAATGACTTTTCATGACCTCTTTTAGCCCTCCTAACTCCTTGCTTAAGTTCCTTCCTACTGTCTTTATATTCCGTAGGTGCATCGTCTGTTCGTAGCCTTCCAGCCCTTATGAATGCTTCCTTTTTCTTTTTCACTAGGCTCACAATATCCCGCATTATTCAAGCTTCCAGAAACTTGCCAAACGTGTCTTTCTTCCTCTGATCAGTTGACATTTGAAAGACTCCCAAATGTCAGATGTTGATTTACCCTCAAACAGCCACCCCCAGTGTAAATTCATCAGTTCCGACCTAATATTGTTATAATTAGTTTTCCCCCAATTTAGCACCTTCACCCGAGGACTACTCTTATCCTTATCCACAAGAACCTTAAAACTTATGGAATTATGGTCACTGCTCCCGAAATGCTCTGCCACTGAAACTTCGACCACTTCATCGGGATCCTTCCCAAACACCAGGTCCAGAATGGCCCCATCTCTCGTTAGGCTTTCTACATACTGTTTCAAGAAGCCCTCGTGGATTCTCCTCACAAATTCTGACCCATCCAATCCCCTTGCACTAAGTGAGTCCAGTCAACAAAGGTGAAGTTAAAATCACCCACTACTACACCACTGTTACCTTTACAGCTTTCCAAAATCTGTCCACATATCTGCTCCTCTACCACCCGCTGGCTGCTTGGAATTTAATTACAGTTTGGTCATAGTTAAATTGGACAGCTGCAGACCAGAGTGCAGTAGAGCAGCCCTGAGCGGACACTGCAACCATTGGAATTTAATTACAGTATAGTCAGGGTTAAAGTGGACAGCTGCCAATAAGAGTGCTGCAGAGAACCCTGAGGAGAAACTATAACCTTTGGAATTTAATTCCACAGTATAGACTTTGTGAAATTGGACATCTGCAGTCCAGATTGCAGGAGAACAGTCCTGAGGGAGACACTGTAACCTTTGGCATTTAATTACGGTTTAGTCACGGTTATAGTGGACAGCTGTAGTTCAGAGTGCAGTAGTGCAGCCCTGAGAAAGACACTGTAAAATTTCAAATGCAGTGACGGATTTTAGGCAGTTGATGTGGACAGCTGCACTCTGGAGTTCACTAGAACAGCCCTGATAGAGACATTGTAATAATTTTGATTGGATTACTGAATGCCAAATTTAAAGATGACGACCCACTTCTCAGATAGCAGTAGAGCAGACCTGAGAGAGACATTTGTAATTTAATTACTGAAATGACACAATTGTACAGGACTGCCACATCCCAGAGTGAAGTAGGACAGCCAGTGTAAGTTTAAAAGTGAATTCCCTTTTGTTTTCAGAGGACCAGGGGACTGCTGGGTAAGGAAAAATGTATATATTTGTGTGGTTTAAAATTTCTTTCTTTTAGTTTCGGTGACTGCAGCTTTGATAGCAACGGACGTGCGTGAACGGGCTTACAGCTGTGAAGTCAATTTCAGTGTAAGTTTAAAATTGAATTCCCTTTTGTTTTCGGAGGACCAGGGGACTGCTGGGTAAGGAAAAAGGTATATATTTGTGTGGTGGCTAATGCCCTCCGGACCAGGCAACATCCTGGTTTTAACTCCTCTGTACCCTCTCCAAATCCTCCATGTCCTTCTGGTAGTGTGGCGGCCAGAATTGCACTCAATATTCTAAATGTGGCCTAACTAAGGTTCTGTGCAGCTGCAACATGACTTGAAAATTTTTATACTCTATGCTCCGACCGATGAAGGCAAGCATGCCGTATGCATTCTTGACTACCTTATCCACCTGCGTTGCCACTTTCAGTGACCTGTGGACCTGTGCGCCCAGATCTCGCTGCCTGTCAATACTCCTAAGCGTTCTGCCATTTACTGTGTGCCTCCCATCTGCATTAGACCTCCCAAAATGCATTATCTCACATTTGTCCGGATTAAACTCCATCTGCCATTTCTCCGCCCAAGTCTCCAACCGATCTACATCCTGCTGTATCCTCCGGCAATCCTCATCATTATCCGCAACTCTACCAACCTTTGTGTCATCCGCAACCTTACTAATCAGACCAGCTACATTGTCCTCCAAATCATTTATATATGCTACAAACTGCAAAGGTCCCAGCATTGATCCCTGCAGAACACCACTAGTCACTTCCCTCCATTCAGAAAAACACCCATCCACTGACACCCTCTGTCTTCTATGACCGAGCCAGTTCTGTATCCATCTTGCCAGCTCACCTCTGATCCCGTGTGACTTCACCTTTTGTACCAGTCTGCCATGCGGGACCTTGTCAAAGGCTTTGCTAAAGTCCATATCGATAACAGCTACGGCCCTTCCTTTATCAATCATCTTCGTCACTTCCTCAAAAAACTCAATCAAATTAGTGAGACACGACCTTCCCTTCACAACACCATGCTGTCTCTTGCTAATAATTTTACTAATGTGTTCATGGAATATGGATATAGTAGGGGATACGACATAAAGGTTGATGGTCAGCCATGATCTGTTTGAATGACACAGCAGGCTTGATGGTCTGAATCGCCTACTCCTGCTCCTATTTCCTATGATCCCATGATCGAACATGTCACATCAGGAGCCCAGCGCTCTGCACACTCCATACTCAGCGGCCCTCCCATTCACCCTCTACATATGCATTATCTGGTGTCCTCTGTTTTACCAGCGTCGAACCCTCCCCTATATATTTTCAATTTGGTGCCAAGGGATCTGCCTACACCTTCTTCAGCCTGGCTCCCTGCTTTATATACCCAGTATTTGGAGCCTAGTGTTGTGCACACTACTTATCCAGCCTCCCTCCGTCCCTCTATATATCTAGTATCTGGAATCCAGAGCTGTGTCCGTTAGTCATCCAGCCTCGTTCCCCAGCTCTAGATATTACGAATCTGGAACACAGCTCTATTAACACTGGTGATTGAACGTCCTCCCTCTCTCCATATATCTAGTATCTGGAGTCCAGAGCTGTGCACAGTCCCTATCCAGCCTCCTTTTATCCCTCAATCTGTGTTTCAATAGGTCTGAAGCCCAGAACTGTGCACATCATATTACCGGCCTCCCAACCACCCTCCCTCTCCATGTCGAGTATCTGGTGCCCAGGGCTGTGCAAACTCCTTATACACTCACCCTCGCTCCCTCTCTCTATATGTCTCAGGACTGGGAACATTGCTTATGCAGACTCTTCCCTCCATCTGTTTATATAGTATCTTCAGCTCCGCAGTGCGGACACACATTAACCTGTCTCCCTCCCTCCTGCTAAATATCGAGTATCTGGTACCAACAGCTGTGCACACTCATTTTCCAGACTCCCTCCGTCCCTGTGTAAATGTGGTATCCGCAATCCAGAGAGGTCCAACTCAATTCTATCTTTCTGCATATCAAGTATCTGAAGCCCAGAATTCGGCACACCCCTTATCCAACATCCCTCCCGAGCTCGTTTATTTAGTATCCAGTGAAAATCTCTGCGCAAACTGCTCATCCATTCCCCCTCCCTCCCTCTGTAGATATATTGGCTGGAGTCCAGAGCGGTGCACACTCGTTATCCAGCCTCCTTCCCTCTGTCAATTTTTATATCAGCTATCTGGAGCTCAGAGCTCGACATGCTTCTTATGCAGACTTGCAACCTCCCTCCTTATCTGGTCCTTTCTCCCGTTATATCTTGAGAATCTGGAGTCCAGAACAGTGCAGAGTCTTTATCCAGCGTTCCTCCCTCCTGTTATATGCCGAATATTGAAGTCCACAGCTGTGCATCCTTCTTATCCAGCCTCGTTCCCACTTTCCCTTCTTATATCGGCTCTCTGGAGCCCGGAGCTCGACATGCTCGTTGTTCAGACTCGCAACCTCCCTCCATTTCTGGACCTCTTTCCCTCTATATATTGAGCATCTGGAGACCAGAACTATGCACATTCTTTATCCAGCGTCCCTCCCTCCTGCTACATGATGAATATTGAAGTCCACAGCCGTGCATACTTCTTATCCAGCCTCCAATGCCTTTGGCGATGAGCTTTGCGTCCTCACTGTCCACTGGAGTAGTACCAGATGATTAGAGGGTGGCAAATGTTATTCCCTTGCTCAAGAAAGGTAATAGGGATAACCGTAGGAATTATAGACCAGTCAGTCTTCCGTCGGTAGTGGGCAAATTATTGGAGGGGATTCTGAGAGACAATGTTTGTTATTGTTTGGAAAAGCATGGTTTGATTAGAGACAGTCAGCATGGCATTGTGAGGGCCAGGTCATGCCTCACAAGCCTTATTGAATTCTTTGACGATGTGACAAAACACATTGATGAAGGAAGAGCCGTGGATGTGGTGTATATGGATTTTAGCAAGGCATTTGATAAGGTTCCCCATGGTAGGCTCATTCAGAAAGTAAGGAGGCATGGGTACAGGGAAAATTGGCTGTCTGGATACAACATTGGCTGGCCCATAGAAGACAGAGGGTGGTAGTAGATGGAAAGTATTCAGCCTGGTGCTCGGTGACCAGTGGTGTTCTGCAGGGATCTGTTCTGGGACCTCTGCTCTTTGTGAAGATTTTTTTATGACTTGAATGAGGAAGTCGAAAGCTGGGTTAGCAAGTTTGCCGATGACACGAAGATTGCTGGAGCTGTGGATAGTGTGGAAGGCTGTTGTCGGTTGCAACGGGACATTGACAGGCTGCAGAGCTGGGCTGAGAAGTGGCAGATGGAGTTCAACCTGGAAAAGTGTGAAGTGATTCATTTTGGAAGGTCGAAATTGAATGCAGAATACAGGCTTAAAGACAGGATTCTTGGTAGTGTGGAGGAACAGAGGGATCTTGGGGTCCATGTCCATAGATCGCTCAAAGTTGCCACCCAAGTTGATAGGGTTGTTGAGAACGCGTATGCTGTGTTGACTTTGATTAACAGGGGGATTGAGTGCAAGAGCTGCGAGGATATGCTGAAGCTCTAGAAAGCCCTGGTTCGACCACACTTGGAGTATTGTGTTCAGTTCTGCGCGCCTCATTATAGGAAGGATGTGGAAACTTTAGAGAGGGTGCAGAGGAGATTTACCAGGATGCTGCCTGGACTGGAGGGCATGTCTGACGAAGAAAGATTGAGGGTGCTAGGGCTTTTCTCATTGGAGCGAAGAAAGATGACAGGTGACTTGCTAGAGGGGTACAAGATGATGAGAGGCATAGATAGAGTGGATAGTCAGAGACTTTTTTTCCAGGGCAGAAAGGGCTATCACCAGGGGGCATAATTTTAAGGTGATTGGAAGAAGGTTTCGGGGAGATGTCAGAGGTAGGTTCTTTACACAGAGCGTGGTGGGTGCGTGGAAAGCGCTGCCAGCGGTGGTAGTAGAAGCAGATGCATTAGGGACATTTCAGCGACTCTTGGATAGGTACATTGATGATTGTAGAATGAAGGGTATGTAGGTAGTTTGATCTTAGAGTAGCCTACAGGTTCGGCACAACATCGTGGGCCGAAGGGCCTGTACTGTGCTGCATGGTTCTATGTTCTATGTTCTTTTGTAGATCTAATATCTGGAGCCCAGACCGACAGCTGAGCTACGTCCCAGATTATTGAAGAAGATGGCTATAGAGATGATGATGCATTGGTGTTATTTATTAAAGTTCCATAAATTCTGAAAGTGTTCCTACAGACTGGAAAATAACAAATGCAACCTCACTATTTAAGAAGGGAGCGAGAGAGAAAATAGAGAACTGCAGAGCTGTGAGTTTGACGTCATCAGTAGGCCAAATGATACAATCCATTGTAAAGGGTGAGATGCCAGGACACTTAGAAAAATAAAGGAACGAATATGCAGATTCTACATGGATATTTGTAAGAGGAAATCATGCTTGACAAACCTGTTAGAGTTATTTGAGGATGTTATTTGTTGCATAGATAATGGAGAACCACTGGATGTGATGTATTTGGATTTTCGGAAGGCTTTTATATGGCTCCACAGAAGATGTTAGGAAACATAATTCGAACACATGAGCTTGGGGGGTAATATACTGCAATGGATTGACAACTGGTTAACAGGCAGAAAGCAGAGAGTAGGAATTGATAGGACATTGTCAGGGTGGCAGCCTTTTACTGGTGGAGTATCACAAGTACCACAGCTGTTCACAATTTATAAAACTGATTTCGATGCGGGAACCAAATATAATATTTCAGAATCTGTTGATTGCACAAAACAAGGTGGGAATGTAAGTTATGAGGAGGATGCAAGGAGGCTTCAAGGGAATTTGGACATGCAAAGTGAATGGCGAATAATATGGAACATGGAATAAAACGTGAACAACTGTAATGTGATCCTCTTTGGTAGAGACAAAACAGAAAGACAGACTATCTCTTAAATACTGAGAGTTTGGGAAGTGTCAAGATGCCTCTTAAACGTCTCTATGGTACCTGCTTCCACCATCTCCCCCGGCAAAAGTTTCCATGCACTCACCAACCTCTGTGTAAAGAACCTGCCTCGCACATCCCCTCTAAACTTTGCCCCTCTCCCTTTAAACCAATGCCCCCTCGTAACTGACTCTTCCACCCTGGGACAAAGCTTCTGTCTGTCGACTCTGTCCATGCCGCTTATAACTTAGTAAACCTCTTATCATGTTGCCCCTCCACCTCCGTCGTTACAGTGAAAACAAGCCGAGTTTACCCAACCTCTACTAATAGCTAATGCCCTCCAGACCAGGCAACATCCTGGTAAACCTCTTCTGTCGCCTCTCCAAAGCCTCCACGTCTTTCTGGTCGTGTGGTGACCAGAATTGCACGCAATATTCCAAGTGTGGCCTAACTTAAGTTCTGTACAGCTGCAGCAGGACTTGCCTATTTTTATGCTCCATGCCCCGACAGATGAAGGCAAACATGCCGTATGCCTACTTGACTACCTTATCCACCTGCGTTGCCACTTTCAGTGACCTGTGAACCTGTAGGCCCAGATCTCTCTGCCTGTCAATGCTACGAAGCGTTCTGCCGTTTACTGTATACTTCCCACCTGCATTAGACCTTCTAAAATGCATTACCTAACATCTGTCCGGATTAAACTCCATCTGCCATTTCTCTGCCCAAGTCGCTATCAGGAGAAAACACTCACCTCATTTGGAAAGTTCAACTGGAAACATGTCCCGTGTACATTAAAACATTAGCGGAAAACACTCACCTCACTTATACTGTTCACCTGGTAACATGTCCCGTGTTTATTTTAACCATCAGGGAAACACACTCACCTCACTTTCACTGTTCACCTGGTAACATGTTCCGTTTGTCTTAAACCATCAGGAGAACACACTCGCCATACTTACAATGTTCACCTCGTAACATGTCCCGTTTGTGTTAAACCATCAGGGGAACATACGCACCTCACTTTCACTGTTCACCTGGTAACATGTCCCATTTGTATCAAACCGTCATGGGAATACGCTCGCAGCACTTATCCTGTGCACCTGGTAGCATGCCCCGTGTGCGTTACACCTTCTGGGGAACACACTCATCTCACGTACACTGTTCACCTGGCAGCATGTCCCGTGTGTATTAAACCATGAGGGGAGAACATTCTCCTCACTTATACGAGTTCACCAGGCTACATGTCTTGTTTGTATTAAACCATCAGGGCAACACACATATAGTGTGAACATGGTAACATGTCCCGTCTGCAGTATACAATGAGGCGAACACACTCGCCTCACTTATACTGTTCCCCTGGTAACATGTCCCGTGTGTATTCAACCATCAGAGGAACACTTGCCTCACTTATACTGCTCACCCAGTAACATGTCCCTTCTGTATTAAACCATCGGTGCAGCACACTCACTTCAGCAATGCTGTTAACCTGGTAATATGTCCCATGGGTATTAAACCATAAGTGTAACACACGCAACTCACTTATGCTCTCACCTGTTAATGAGTCCCATCTGTATTAAGCTCGGCTCATTTAGACTGTTCACAAGGGAACATGACCTGTGCGTATTACACCATCAGTGGATCGCACTCACCTCACTTATCATGCTCAACTGGTCACATGTCCCGTGTATATCAAGCCATCAGGGGAACACACTCACCTCACTTATAACGTTCACTTGGTAACAAGTCCTGTGTGTATTTAACCATCAGCGCAGCACACTCGGCTCACTTATACACTTCACTTGGTAACAAGTCCTGTGTGTAATAAACCATCTGTGCAAAACACTCACATCACCTAGACTGTTCATGTGTTAGCATGTCCCGTGTGTATTAAACCACCATGGGATCACTCGCCTCATTCAGACAGTTCACAAGGTAATATGTCCGTGTGTATTAAACCATCGGGGGACTCACTCGCCTCACTTATGTTCTTCACATGGTAAGATATTCAGTGAGTATGAAACCATCATGGGAACGTATTCACCTCACTTATACTGTTCACCTGGTTAAATGTTACATTTCTATTCAACCATCACGAGTGCATACTCGTCAGAGTTAAATTGTTCACTTGGTAACATGGCCCATCTGTATCAAAGCAACAGGCGAGCACACTTGCCTCACGAATACTGCTGTCTTGGTAACACGTCCTGTGTGTATTAAACCAACAGCGGAACGCACACACCAGATCCTCAATCTAAACATGTCGCCTATTTTCTAAGGGTCTGCATCTCTTTGCTTCCTGCCCATTCATGTATCTGTCCAGATACATCTGAAAAGATGCTATCTTGCCCGCATCTACCAACTCCGCTGGCAACACATTCCAGGCACCCACCACCCTCTGCGTAAAGAACTTTCCACGCATATCCCCCTAAACATTTCCCCACTCACTTTGAACTCGTGACCCCCAGTAATTGAATCCCCCACCCTGGGAAAAAGCGTCTTGCTATCCACCCTGTCTATACCTCTCATGATTTTGGACACCACAATCAGGTCCCCCCTCAACCTCCGTCTTTCTAATGAAAATAATCCTAATCTACTCAACCTCTCTTCATAGCTAGCGCCCTCCATACCAGGCAACATCCTGGTGAACCTCCTCTGCACCCTCTCCAAAGCATCTACATCCTATTGATAATGTGGCTACCAGAACTTCACGCAGTATTCCAAATGTGGCCGAACCAAAGTCCTATACAACTGTAACATGACCTGCCAACTCGTGTACTCAATACCCCGTCCGATGAAGGAAAGCATGCCGTATGCCTTCTTGACCAATCTATTGACCTGCGTTGCCACCTTCAGGGAACGATGGACCTGAACACCCAAATCTCTCTGTACATCAATTTTCCCCAGGACTTTTCCATTTACTGCATAGTTCACTCTTGAATTGGATCTTCCAAAATGCATCACCTCGCATTTGCCCGGATTGAAATCCATCTGCCATTTCTCTGCCCAACTCTCCAATCGATCTATATTCTGCTGTATTCTCTGACCGTCCCCTTCACTATCTGCTACTCCACCAATCATAGTGTCGTCTGCAAACTTGCTAATCAGACCACATATTCTTTCCTCCAAATCATTGATGTATATCACAAACAACAGTGGTCCCAGCACGGATCCCTGTGGAAAACCACTGGTCACACGTCTCCATTTTGAGAAACTGCCTTCCACGACTACTCTCTGTCTCCTGTTGCCCAACCAGTTCTTTATTCATCTCGCTAGTACACCCTGGCACCATGCGACTTCACTTTCTCCATCAGCCTACCATGGGGAACCTGATCAAACGCCTTACTGAAGTCCATGTATATGACATTTACAGCCCTTCCCTCATCAATCAACTTTGTCACTTCCTCAAAGAATTCTATTAAGTTGGTAAGACATGACCTTTCCTGAATAAAACCTTGTTGCCTATCACTGATAAGCTCATTTGCTTCCAAATGGGAATAGATCCTATCCCTCAGTATCTTCTCCAGCAGCTTCCCGACCACTGACGTCAGGCTCACCGGTCTATAATTACCTGGATTTTCCCTGCTACCCTTCTTAAACAAGGAGACAACATGAGCAATTCTCCAGTCCTCTGGGACCTCACCTGTGTTTAAGGATGCTGCAAAGATATCTGTTAAGGCCCCAGCTATTTCCTCTGTCACTTCCCTCAGTAACCTGGAATAGATCCCATCCGGACCTGGGGACTTGTCCACCTTAATGCCTTTTAGAATACCCAACACTTCCTCCCTCCTTATGCCGACTTGACCGAGAGTAATCAAACATCAGTCCCTAACCTCAACATCCGTCATGTCCCTCTCCTCGGTGAATACCGATGCAAAGTACTCGTTTAAAATCTCACCCATTTTCACTGACTTCACGCATAACTTTCCTCCTTTTTCCTTGAGTGGGCCAATCATTTCTCTGGTTACCCTCTTGCTCCTTAGATATGAATAAAAGGCTTTGGGATTTTCCTTAACACTGTTTGCTAAAGATATTTCATAAACACTTTTAGCCCTCTTAATTCCTCGTTTCAGATTGGTCCTACATTCCCGATAATCTTTCAAAGCTTCGTCTTTCATCAGCCGCCTAGACCTTATGTATGCTTCCTTTTTCCTCTTAGCTAGTCTCACAATTTTATCTGTCATCCATGGTTCCCTAATCTTGTCATTTCTATCCCTCATTTTCACAGGAACATGTCTCTCCTGCACGCTAATCAACCTCTCTTTACAAGCCTCCCACATATCAAATGTGGATTGACCTTCAAAGAGCTGCTCCCTTTCTACATTTCCCAGCTCCTGTCGAATTTTGGTATAGTTGGCCTTCCCCCAATTTAGCACTCTTCCTTTAGGACCACTCTCATCTTTGTCCATGAGTATTCTAAAACTTACGGAATTGTGATCACTATTCCCAAAGTAGTCCCCTACTGAAACTTCAACCACCTGGCCGGGCTCATCCCCCAACACCAGGTCCCGTGTGGCCCCTTCCCGAGTTGGACTATTTACATACTGCTCGAGAAAACCCTCCTGGATGCTCCTTACAAATTCTGCTCCATCTGGAACTCTAACACTAAGTGAATCCCAGTCAATGTTGGGAAAATTAAAATTTCCTATCACCACCACCCTGTTGCTCCTACATCTTTCCATAATCTGTTTACACATTTGTACCTCTATCTCACGCTCGCTGTTGGGAGGCCTGTCGTACAGCCCCAACATTGTTACCGCACCTTCCTATTCATGAGTTCTGCCCATATTGCCTCACTGCTCGAGTCCTCCATAGTGCCCTCCTTCAGCACAGCTGTGATATCCTCTTTGACCAGTAATACAACTCCTCCACCCCTTTTACCTCCCTCTCTATCCCGCCTGACGCATCGTTATCCTGGGATATTTAGTTGCCAATCATACCCTTCCCTCAACTAAGTCTCAGTATTAGCAATAACATCATACTCCCAGGTACTAATCCAAGCCCGAAGTTCATCTGCCTTACCTACTACACTTCTTGCATTTCCCGGCGGAGCAGCAGGAGAAGGTAGCGACTCTTCGGTGGGTGAGTGAAGGCATCAGGAGCTGTGTTTTAAAAGTAAGTACTTACTGTTTTACTTACTGTTTTCCTTGTCTTTGAGTTTCTTTTGGCGCCGGAGGAACCGGAAGCTGGTCGGCAGCGAGGACTCCTGGGTGGGTATTTTCCTTAAAGGTGCGGAGCTCCGTGGACTCGGCCTCATTTCCCGGCGGAGCAGCAGGAGAAGGTAGCGACTCTTCGGTGGGTGAGTGAAGGCATCAGGAGCTGTGTTTTAAAAGTAAGTACTTACTGTTTTACTTACTGTTTTCCTTGTCTTTGAGTTTCTTTTGGCGCCGGAGGAACCGGAAGCTGGTCGGCAGCGAGGACTCCTGGGTGGGTATTTTCCTTAAAGGTGCGGAGCTCCGTGGACTCGGCCTCATTTCCCGGCGGAGCAGCAGGAGAAGGTAGCGACTCTTCGGTGGGTGAGTGAAGGCATCAGGAGCTGTGTTTTATAAGTAAGTACTTACTGTTTTACTTACTGTTTTCCTTGTCTTTGAGTTTCTTTTGGCGCCGGAGGAACCGGAAGCTGGTCGGCAGCGAGGACTCCTGGGTGGGTATTTTCCTTAAAGGTGCGGAGCTCCGTGGACTCGGCCTCATTTCCCGGCGGAGCAGCAGGAGAAGGTAGCGACTCTTCGGTGGGTGAGTGAAGGCATCAGGAGCTGTGTTTTATAAGTAAGTACTTACTGTTTTACTTACTGTTTTCCTTGTCTTTGAGTTTCTTTTGGCGCCGGAGGAACCGGAAGCTGGTCGGCAGCGAGGACTCCTGGGTGGGTATTTTCCTTAAAGGTGCGGAGCTGAGTAAACCCGAGGCACTACACATGTAGTGTCTCCCACCCATCCTCCTCCTCTAACCTAATAATAAGACCCTTTTTACCCTCCTCCTCTAGCCAAAAAGGACTGAACAGGTAAGCTATTTACTGTTTTTGTTAATATCTATAGTTGTACTTAACTAAGGGGTAATTGAATAAAAGAAATGGCAGCCAGTGTAGTGTCTTGCTCCTCCTGCAGAATGTTCGAGGTGAGGGAAACCTCCGGTGGCCCTGCCGACTTCACCTGCTGGAAGTGCATCCGTCTCCAGCTCCTATCAGACCGTGTTAGGGAATTGGAGCTGGAGCTGGATGAACTGAGGATCATTCGGGAAGCTGAGGGGTTGATAGATAGAAGCTACACGGAGGTCGTTACTCCACAAATCAAAGGCAGCTGGGTAACAGTTAGAGGTGGGAAGAGGTCAGTGCAGGGATCTCCTGTGGTCGTTCCCCTCAACAACAAGTATACAGTTTTAGATACTGTTGGGGGGGACGGCCTATCGGGGGCAGGCTGCAGTGACCGGGCCTCTGGCACGGGGTCCTGCACTGTGGCTCAGAAGGGAAGGAGGGAGAATGGGAGAGCACTAGTCATCGGGGACTCGATGGTGAGGAGTACGGACAGGCGGTTCTGTGGGCGCAGGCGACACGCACGGATGGTTTGTTGCCTCCCTGGTGCCAGGGTCCGTGATGTTTGTGATCGCGTCTTCAGGATCCTTAAAGGGGAGGGGGAGCAGCCAGAGGTCGTGGTGCACATTGGCACCAACGACGTAGGAAGGAAGGGTGGCACAGATGTTAGAAGTGAGTTTAGGGAGTTAGGCTGGAAGCTGAAAGCTCGGACGGACAGAGTTGTTATCTCTGGTTTGTTGCCGGCGCCACGTGATAGTGAGGCTAGGAATAGGGAGAGAGCACAGCTGAACACGTGGCTGCAGGAATGGTGTAGGAGGGAGGGCTTCCAGTTCTTGGATAATTGGACTGCATTCTGGGGAAGATGGGACCTGTTCAAACAGGACGGGCTGCATCTGAACCAGAGGGGCACCAATATCCTGGGAGGGAGGTTTGCTAGTACTGTTCGGGAGGGTTTAAACTAGTTTGGGAGGGGGATGGGAACCGGACTTGTAATCCAGGGACCAGTGGGTCCACTCAGAAAGACAAAGAGTGTAGTGAGGTATTGGGGAAGGTAGCACTGTCACAGAGGACAGATGGGCACGGAGAAGGGTTAAAGTGCGTATACTTCAACGCAAGAAGCATCAGGAATAAGGTGAGTGAATTGAAGGCGTGGATGGGCACTTGGGACTACGATGTTGTGGCCATCACTGAAACGTGGATAGGTGAGGGGGAGGAATGGTTTTTGGAGGTACCTGGTTATAGATGTTTTCATAAGATTAGGAATGGTGGTAAAAGAGGTGGGGGGGTGGCATTGTTAGTTAGAAATAGTGTAACAACTGCTGAAAGAATTTTCGAGGAGGATCTGCCGACTGAGGCACTGTGGGTTGAGGTCAGGAACAGGAAAGGAGCAGTCACCTTGATGGGAGTTTTCTATAGGCCCCCCAATAGCAGCAGGGAGGTGGAAGAGCAGATTGGGAAACAGATTTTGGAAAGGAGCAGAAGTCACAGGGTAGTAATTATGGGGGATTTCAACTTCCCAAATATTGATTGGCAACTCTTTAGATCGAATAGTTTGGATGGGGTAGTGTTTGTGCAGTATGTCCAGGAAGCTTTTCTGACTCAGTATGTAGACTGCCCGACCAGAGGGGAGGCAATATTGGATTTGGTACTAGGTAATGAACCAGGGCAAGTGATAGAGCTGTTGGTGGGCGAGCACTTTGGAGATAGTGATCACAATTCTGTAGCATTCACTGTGGTAATGGAGAGGGATAGGTATGTGCAACAGGGCAAGGTTTACAATTGGGGGAAGGGTAGATATGATGCTGTCAGGCAGGAACTGAGGAGCATAAGTTGGGAGCATATGCTGGCAGGGAAGGGCACGGTCGAAATGTGGAACTTTTTCAAGGAGCAGATAGTAGGGGCCATTGATAAGCATGTCCCTGTCAGACAGGGAAGGGATGGTCATGTGAGGGAACCGTGGTTGACAAGAGAGGTTGAGAGTCTTGTTAGGAAGAAGAAGGATGCGTATATAAAGTTGAGGAAAAAGGGCACAGGCATAGCTCTGGAGGGATACAAGATGGCCAGGAAGGATCTGAAGAAAGGGATTAGGAGAGCTAAGAGAGGGCATGAAAAATGCTTGGCGGGTAGGATAAAAGAAAACCCCAAGGCCTTTTACGCGTATGTCAGAAATATGAGGATGACTAGGGGGACCGTAGGTCCGGTCAAGGACAATAGCGGGAGACTGTGTGTTGAGCCGGAAGAGATAAGTGAGGTTTTGAATGAGTACTTCTCTTCGGTATTTACGAATGAGAAGGGGTGTATTACTGAAGAGGACGGTGGGAAGCAGACTGGTAAGCTCGAGGAAGTGCTCGTTAGGAGGGAAGATGTGTTGGGGTTTTTGAATAACTTGAAGATAGACAAGTCTCCCGGGCCTGACGGGGTATATCCAAGGATGTTATGGGAAGCAAGGGATGAAATTGCAGAGCCGCTGGCAATGATCTTTTCATCTTCTCTGCTGACGGGGGTGGTACCAGGTGATTGGAGGGTGGCAAATGTTGTGCCCCTGTTCAAGAAAGGGAATAGGAACAACCCTGGGAATTACAGGCCAGTTAGTCTTACTTCAGTGGTAGGCAAGTTGATGGAAAAGGTGCTGAGGGATAGGATTTCTGAGCATCTGGAAAGACACTGCTTGATTCGGGACAGTCAGCACGGTTTTGTGAGGGGTAGGTCTTGCCTCACAAGCCTGATTGAATTCTTTGAGCAGGTGACCAAGCAAGTGGATGAGGGTAAACCAGTGGATGTGGTGTACATGGATTTTAGTAAGGCATTTGATAAGGTCCCCCATGGTAGACTTATGGAGAAAGTCAGGAGGCATGGGATAGTGGGGAATGTGGCCAATTGGATTAAGAATTGGCTAACTGATAGAAGGCAGAGAGTGGTCTTAGATGGTAAATACTCAGCCTGGAGCCCAGTTACCAGTGGCGTGCCGCAGGGATCAGTTCTGGGTCCTCTCCTGTTTGTGATTTTTATTAACGACTTGGATGAGGAAGTCGAAGGGTGGGTCAGTAAATTTGCAGATGATACAAAGGTTGGTGGAGTTGTGGATACCGAGGAGGGCTATTGTCGTCTGCAAAGGGACTTGGATAGGTTGCAGTGCTGGGCTGAAAAGTGGCAGATGGAGTTTAACCCTGAAAAGTGTGAGGTCGTCCATTTTGGAAGGACAAACATGAATGCAAAATACTGGGTTAACGGTAGGGTTCTTGGGCATGTGGAGGAGCAGAGAGACCTTGGGGTCTATGTGCATAGATCATTGAAAGTTGCAACTCAAGTGGATAGGGCTGTGAAGAAGGCATATGGGGTGTTAGCGTTCATTAGCAGAGGGATTGAATTTAAGAGCCGTGAGGTGATGATGCAGCTGTACAGGACCTTGGTAAGGCCTCATTTGGAGTACTGTGTGCAGTTCTGGTCGCCTCATTTTAGGAAGGATGTGGAAGCCTTGGAGAGGGTGCAGAGGAGATTTACCAGGATGTTGCCTGGAATGGAGAATAAGTCTTACGAGGAAAGGCTGAACATTCTAGGCCTCTTCTCATTAGAAAGGAGAAGGATGAGGGGTGACATGATAGAGGTTTATAAGATGATCAGGGGAATAGATAGGGTAGACAGTCAGAAACTTTTTCCCCGGGTGGAGCAAAGCGTTACAAGGGGTCATAAATTTAAGGTGAAGGGTGGGAGATATAAGGGGGATGTCAGGGGAAGGTTCTTTACCCAGAGAGTGGTCGAGGCATGGAATGCCTTGCCCGGGGAAGTTGTTGAGTCAGAAACTTTAGGGACTTTCAAAAGGCTTTTGGATAGGTATATGGATAAAGGAGAATGATGGGGTATAGATTAAATTGTCCTTGACAGAGGACAAAGGATCGGCACAACATCGTGGGCCGAAGGGCCTGTTCTGTGCTGTATTTTTCTATGTTCTATGTTCTATGTTCTAAAACAAATGCACCTCAGACCACCAGTCCCTTTGCGTTCATCATCTGCTCCCTTCCTACTCTTTCCCTTAGTCACACTGACTTCATTATCTAATTTCTTACAGGCTTTAGTTACTACCTGCTTAGTGTCCAGTGACCGTTGGTTCCCATCCCCCTGCCACATTAGTTTAAACCCTCCTCAACAGCGTTAGCAAAAGCACCCCCAAGGACATTGGTTCCAGTCCGGCCCAGATGTAGACCGTCCAATTTGTAATAGTCCCACCTCCCCAGAACTGGTCCCAATGTCCCAAAAATCTGAACCCCTCCCTCCTGCACCATCTCTCAAGCCACGCATTCATCCTGACTATTCTTTTATTTCTACTCTGAGTATCACGTGGCACTGGTAGCAATCCTGAGATTACTACCTCTGAGGTCCTACTTTTTAACTTGGCTCCTAACGCCCTAAATTCTGCTTGTAGGACCTCATCCCGTTTTTTACCAATATCATTGGTGCCTATGTGCACAACCACAACTGGCTGTTCACCCTCCCCCTTCAGAATGTTCTGCAGCCGATCTGAGACATCCCTGACCCCTGCACCTGGGAGGCAACATACCATTCGGGATGCTCGTTTTCGACCACAGAACCGCCTATCTGCACCCCTTACGATCGAATCCCCTATGACTATAGCCCTTCCACTCTTTTTCCCGCCCTTCCAAACAGCAGAGCCAGCACGGTGTTTCACTGCACGTGCAGTGTCTCAGGATCAGAAACAGCCCAAATACATCGGTTTTTACTTATCCAGCAGTCCCCTGGTCCGCTGAAAACAAAAGGAAAATTAAGTTTAAGTTGAAACTGACCTTCCCAGCTGATCACTCGCTCAGCAGTCTCTGCTTCCGAATAAGCTGCTTCAATGAAAGCAATGACCAGTGTGAAAGAAACCATCAAGAGAACATTCTTGTTTCACTTCTACTGTTCACCTGGTAACACGCCACCGGTGTATTAAACTCTCAGACCCACACAGACTGACGCACACTCAAAGAGACGCTCACAGACACACAGACATTCATACACAACGCACCCCTGTCACTCAGACAAATGCACACGGACACGCAGAGTGAGACACGTAGAGAGGCACCTACTCAAAGACACACCAACACACATACACAGACACACACACACACATAGTGCGAGAGAGAGACACACACAGAAACACACGCAGAGACAAACAAACAGACGCACGTACAGGCTGGCACACACATACACACAGACACACAGACATAATGGCAGACGGAGAGGCACATTTACACAGAGAGACAGACATACAGACACAGACCATACCCCAGGCAATGAGAGAGACAAACTGACAGACAGGCACATACACACACAGACACACAGACACAGACATACAAATTACACCCAGGGACTGAGCCAGACACAGACACAAATAAACACTCTCACATGCACATCACAGCCCAGGCACTGAACCAGAAACACACACACACAATAAATGCTGACAGTCAGACACACGCAGACATGTACATGCATGACATGAAAGCACTGAGCCAGGATCATATCGGCAGATAAAACCGAAACACACACACACACTCACACTACACCCCAGGCACTGAGTTAGACACATGCAGCCACACTGACTCGCATACACCGAGTGGCACAGAAGCAGACACACAGACATGCACACACATCACACCCCAGGCATTGAGACAGACACACACAGATGCACACACATAGAGACATATGCATGCACACGCGCACAGACTCGTACACACATATCACACATGGTGTGAGACAGAGAGAGAGAGAGAGAGAGAGAGAGAGAGAAAAAGAGTGGGGAGAGACACACACAAAGACAGAGAGAGAGAGAGAGAGAGACACATGACGCCCAGAAGCAGCGGCACAGAGAGAGCGAGAGAGAGACACACATACACACAGGGACAGGGAGAGAGAGACAAACACACACACACACACACACACCAGGCCTCAGGCAGGCAATGAGCCAAACACACATATAGACACACGCACACACGTACATAGTCACAGACATACAGACAGAGGGACACACACACACACACACATCAAACCCAAGGCACTGATCCAGTCACATTAAAACACACACACACACCCATATCACACACAGGAAGTGAACCAGACCTCCTCCCCAACCCCTGCCCCCGCACACACACACACGTACACAAATGCTAACAGATAGAAACAAACAGACACACAGACATCAGATCTCGGGCACTGAGACAGACATACACATACATACACACACTCACACACAAACATCCTCCACAACAGACGCTCAATGACAGCAGTGTGCAAATCAACAAGATGCACTGCAGCAACGCACCAATGCTCCTCAGACAGCACCTTCCAAACCCGCGACCTCTACCAACTAGAAGGACAAGGGCAGCACATGCATGGGAACACAACCACCTGCAAGTTCCTCTCCAAGTCATACACCATCCTGACTTGGAACTATATTGGCGTTCCCTCACCGTAGCTGGGTCAAAATCATGAAACCCCCTTCCTAACAACACACATGGTGTTCCTACCCCAGGGGACTGCATCAGTTCAAGAAGGCAGCTCACCACCACCTTCTGAGGAGCAATTAGGGATGGGTAATAAAGGCTGGCTTGGCCAGCGACTCCCAAATCCCATGAATGAATAATTTCAAAAAAAGAAAGCACACACTCAGGCAATGAGCCAGACACAGGCAGACATATAGACAAACAGAGAGGCACAAATAAACGGAGACACACACACAGGCAGAGACATACAGACACACGGCACATGCCAAGCAATGGGTCAGACACACATACAGACGAACACACACACACACACACACACATGCTGACAGTCAGACAGACGCAGACACAACGGCATGCACACACATTACACCAATTACTGAACCAGAATTATACAGACCGACACACCCACAAACACACACACACACACACACACACACACACGTGCACGGACACCGCACCCCAGGCACTGAGTCAGACACATACAGACACACATACACTCTCATACACAGAGTGTTACAGTGTCAGACACACAGATACTCACACATACACACAGGGATAGAGAGAGCGAGAGAAACACGCACATACAAGCATACACATCACACCCCAGGCACAGAGACGGAGACAGACGCGCATACAAACACACAAACACACATCGCACTCAGGCACTGATACAGACAGACATACAGAGACACACACACACACACACACACACACACACACACACACACACACACACACAAGCTCCCACCATACCTGCGTACTGTGACAGCAGTGTGTACCATCTACAAGATGCGCTGCAGCAATGCACCAATGCTCCGGAGACAGCACCTTCCAAACCCACAACCTCTGCCAACTAGAAGGACGAGGGCAGCAAATACATGGGAACGCCACAACCTACAAATTCTCCTCCAAGTCACACACCATCCTGACTTGGAACTATATCGCCGTTCCCTCACTGTCACTAGGTCAAAATCCTGGAACTCCCTTCCTAACAGCACTATGGGTGTACCTACCCCACATGGACTATGGTGGTTCAAGAAGGCAGCTCACCACCACCTGCTCAAGGGTAATTATGGATGGGCAATAAATGCTGGCTTGGCATGCGACGCCGACATTGCATGAAAGAATAATAATAAAAAAGAAAGCACACACTCAGGCAATGAGCCCGATATAGACAGACAGAGAGACACATATACACACAGACACAGACACAGACACACATACACATAGACACAGACATACAGATGGAGTGGAAGACAACACAGCACCTGCATTCCACAGTACTCAGTGTTGGGTGCCTTGCTGTTTCTGGTATACTTTAATGATTTGGACTTATATGTGGGAGGCATGATTGGGAAATTTGCTGATGACGCAAAAACTTTGCTCGTGCAGTTGATAGTGAAGAGAATATCCATAGACTCCAGAAAGGTATCAGTGGTTTGGTTGAATGGGCGGTAATGTGGCAACTGGAATTCAATCGAGAGAAGTGTGGAGCATTGCATTTGGGAAGGGCAGATAAAGCGAGGGAGGAAACAATAAACGAGAAGATATTGAGAGGGGTAAAAGAAGTGAGAGACATTGAACTGCATATCTGCAAGTCCCTGAAGGTGGCAGGACAGGTAGCATATAAAGAACAAAAGAACAAAGAACAGTACAGCACAGGAGCAGGCCAATCGGACCTCCAAGCCTGCGCCGATCTTGATGCCTGCCTAAACTAACACCTTCTGCACTTACGGGGCCCATATCCATCTATTCCTTTCCTATTCATGTATTTGTCAAGATGTCTCTTAAACGTCGCTACCTTATCTGCTTCTACCCCTCCCCTGGCAGCAAGTTCCAGGTACTCACCAAACTCTGTGTAAAAAACTTGCCTCGCACATCCCCTCTAAACTTTGCCCCTCGCACCTTATATATATGGAATGCTTCCCTTTACTGGCTGAGGTATAGAATACAAACACGGGGATGTAATGCTGGAATTGTATAAAACGCTGGTTAGTCCACAGCTGGAGCATTGCAAGTAACTCCGGTCAGCACAGTACAGGAAGGATATAATCGCTCTGGAGAGAATACAGAGGAGGTTTGCAAGAATGTTGTCAGGGCTCGAAAGTTGCAGCTATGAGGAAAGATTGCATAGGCTCGGGTTGTTTTCCTTTGCACCGAGGAGGCTGAGGGGTGATTTAATTGATGAGTACAGAATTCTGACGGGTCGAGAGAGTAGACAGGAAGGACCAGTTTCCCGAGCAGAGCGGTCGATTACCAGGGGCCACAGATATAAGGTGGTTGTTAGAAGGATTATAGGGGACATCAGGAAAAACTTTTTCACTCAGAGGATGGTGCGTGCCTGGAATTCACTGCCAGGAACGGTGGTGGAGGCAGAAATCCCAATTTGATTTAAGCGTACCGGGAAAGGCACCTAAAATGCTGTAACCTGCAAGGCCATGAACCAAGTACTGATTGGGATCAGATTGGGCGGGTAATTTTGTTGGCTGTCTCGGATCTGACAGGATGAATGACCTCAAATAACAAAGAACGGTACAGCACAGCAACAGGCCATTCGGCCCTCCAAGCCTGCGCCGAAAATGATGCCTGTCCAAAGTAAAACCTTCTGCACTTCCGGGGTCCGTATCACTCTATTCCTATTTATGTATTTGTCAAGATGCCTCTTAAACGTCGCGATCATATCTGCTTCCACCACCTCCCACGGCAGCTTGTTTGAGGCACTCACCACCCTCTGTGTTAAAACACTTGCCTCGCACATCCCCTCTGAACTTTGCGCCTCGCACCTTAAACATCTGTCCCCTCGTAACTGAATCCTCCACCATGGGAAAAAGCTTCTGACTATCCACTCTGCCCATGCCACTCAAAACTTTGTAAACCTCTATCATGTCGCCCCTCCACCTCCGTCGTTCCAGTGAAAACAATCCGATTTTATCCAACCTCTCCTCATAGCTAATACCATCCAGACCAGGCAACATCCTGGTAAACCTCTTCCGTACCCTCTCCAAAGCGCCAAATCCTTCTGGTAGTGTGGCGACCAGAATTGCACGCAATAATCCAAGTGTTGCCTATCTACGGTTCTGTGCAGCTGCAGCATGACTTGCATATTTTTTGACTCTATGGCCCGACTGATGAAGGCAAGCATGCCGTATGCCTTCATGACTACCTTATCCACCTGTGTCGCCACTTTTAGTGACCTGTGGACCTGTACGCCCCGATCTCTCTGCCTGTAAATACTCCAAAGGGTTCTGCCATTTACTGTATACTTCCCACCTGTATTAGATATTCCGAAATGCATTGCCTCACATTTGTCCGGATTAAACTCCATCTGCCATTTCTCCACCCAAGTCTCCAACCGATCTATATTCGGCTGTATCCTCTGACAATCCTCATCACTTTCCGCAACTCCACTAACCTTTGTGTCGTCCACAAACTTACTAATCAGACCAGCTACATTTTCCTCCAAATCATTTATATATACTACAAACAGCAAAGGTCCCAGCACTGATCCCTGTGCAATACCATTAGTCACATCCCTCCATTCAGAAAAGCACCCTTCCACTGCGTCTCTCTGCCTTCTGTGACCAAGCCAGTCCTGTATCCATACCGCCAGCTCACCTCTGAACCGGTGTGACTTCACCTTTTGTACCAGTCTACCATGAGGGACCTTGACAAAGTCTTTACTGAAGTCCGTGTAGACAACATCCACTGCCCTTCCTTCATCAATAATCTTCGTCACTTCCTCAAAAAACTCAATGAAGTTAGTGAGACACGAACTTCACTTCACTAATAAGTGCCGCAGTGGTTAGCACCGCAGCCTCACAGCTCCAGGAACCCGGGTTTAATTCTGGGTACTGCCTGTGCAGAGTTTGCAAGTTCTCCCTGTGACAGCGTCGGTATTCGCCGGGTGCTCTGGCTTCCTCCCACCGCCAAATACGTGCCGGTTGTAGGTATATTGGCCATTGTAAATTTCCCCTCGTGCAGTTAGGTGGTCGGGAATATGGGATTACTGTAGGGTTAGTATAATTGGTGGTTCTTGGTCGGCACAGACTTGGTGGGCCGAAGGGCCTGTTTCAGTGCTGAATCTCTAAATACATAAAACCTCGCTGACTCTCGCTAATAAGTTCATTTGTTTCCAAATGGGAGTAAATCCTGTCCCGAAGAATCGTCTCCAATAATTTCCCTACCACTGAGGTAAGGCTCACCGGCCTGCAATTTCCTGGATTAACCTTGGTACCCTTCTTAAACAAAGGAACAACATTGGCTATTCTCCTGTTCTCTGGGACCTCACCTGTAGCCAATGAGGATACAAGGATCTCTGTCAAGGCCCCAGCAATTTCCTCCCATGCCTCCTTCAGTATTCTGGGGTAGATCCCATCAGGCCCTGGAGATCTATCTATCTTAATGCTTTTCAGTACTCCCAACACCTCTTCCTTTTTGATAACGACATGACCCAGACTATCTACACTCCCCTCCCTAGACTCATCATCCACCAAGTCCTTCTCTTTGACTATAGTGATGCAAAGTACTCATTTCGTCCCTCGCCAATTTCCTCTGGCTCCATGCATAGATTCCCTCCTCTGTCCTTGAGTGGACCAACTCTTTCCCTGGCTACCTTCTTGCTCTTTATATACGTATAAAAAGCTTTGGGATCTCCTTAATCATGTTTGCCAATGACTTTTCATGACTCCTTTTACCCCTCCTGACTCCTTGCTTAATTTCCTTCTTACTTTCTTTATATTCCTCAAGGGCTTTGGCTGTTCCTAGCCTTCTAGCCCTGATGAATGCTTCCTTTTTTTGACTGGTCTCACAATATCTCTCGTTATCCAAGGTTCCCGAAACTTGCCAAACTTATCCTTCTTCCTCAGAGGAACATACCGGTTCTGGATTCTAATCAACTGACGTTTAAAGGACTCCCTCATGTCAGATGTTGATTTACCCTCAAACAGCCGCCCTCAATCTAAATTCTTCAGTTCCTGCCGAATATTGTTATAATTAGCCTTAGCCCAATGTAGCAGCTTCAGCCGAGGACTACTCTCATCATTATCCATAAGTACCTTAAAACTTACAGAATTATGCTCACTGTTCCCGAAATGCTCCCCGACTGAAATTTCGACCACCTGACCGGTCTCATTCCGCAGTACCAGGTCCAGTACGGCCGCTTTCCTAGTTGGATTATCTTCATATTGTTTCACGTAGCCCACCTGGATGCTCCTTGCAAATTCTGCCCCATCCAAGCCTCTAGCACTACGTGAGTCGCAGTCAATATTGGGGAAGTTCAAATCACCCACCACTACAACCCTGTGGCTTTTACATCTTTCCAAAATCTGTCTACATATCTGCTCATCTATATCCTGCTGGCTATTGGGTGGCCTGTAGTAAACCCCTAACACCGTGACTGCACCCTTTCTATTCCAGAGCTCTACCCATATTGCCTCGCTGTATGACCCCTCCGAGGTGTCCTCCCGCAGTACAGCTGTGATATACTCCTTAACCAGTAATGCAACTCCCCCACCCCTTTTACATCCCCCTCTATCTCGCGTGAAGCTTCTGAATCCCGGTACATTTTGCTGCCAATCCTGTCCTTCCCTCAATCACTTCTCCGTAATAGCAATAACATCATAGTTCCAATTACTAATCCAAGCTCTATATTCATCTACCTACCTGTTATTCTTCTCGCATTGAAACAAATGCACTTCAGACCCCCAGTCCCGCTGTGCTCAGCAACATCTCCCTGCCTGTTCTTCCTCTTAGTCTAACTAGCCTTATATACTAGTTCCCCCTCAGTAATTTCACCTGCTGACCTACTGCTCTGGTTCCCACCCCCCTGCCACACTAGTTTAAACCCTCCAGAGTGACGCTAGCAAACCTTGCAACCAGGATATTTGTGCGCCTCCAGTTTAGATGCAACCCGTCTTTCTTGTACAGGTCCCACCTGTCCCGGAAGAGATCCCAATGGTCCAGATATCTGAAACCCTCCATCCTACACCAGCTGTTCAGCCACGCGCTTAGCTGCACTATTTTCCTATTTCTAGCTTCACTGGCACGTGGCACAGGGAGTCATCCAGAGATTGCAAACCAAGTGGTCCTATTTTTTAACTTTCTACCTAACTCCCTGATCTCCCGCTGCATGACCTCGTCACTCTTCCTGCCTATGTCGTTAGTACCAATGTGCACCACGACCTCTGCCCTTCATCCTCCCCCTTCAGAATGCCCCCTGTCCGTTCAGAGACATCCTTGACCCTGGCACCCGGGAGGCAACATACCATCCTGGAGTCTCTTTCACGTCCACAGAAGCGCCTATCTGTGCCCATGACTACAGAGTCCCCTATAACTATTGCTCGTCTGCGCTTTGCCCCACCCTGCTGAACAACAGTGCCAGCCGTGGTACCACTGATTGGCTGCTGCTGTTTTTTCCCCGATAGGCCATCCCCACCAACAGTATCCAAAACGGTATACTTGTTAGAGAGGGGGATATCCACAGGGGATTCTTGCACTGACAGCCTGCCCCTTCTAGCGGTCACCCATTTATCTGCCTGCACCTTGGGTGTAACCGCGTCTCTAAAACTCCTGTTATGACGCTTTCTGCCACCTACATGCTCCTAAGTGCATCCAATTGCTGCTCCAACCGATCCATGCG
This sequence comes from Heterodontus francisci, assembly GCF_036365525.1. Classification (NCBI taxonomy): domain Eukaryota; kingdom Metazoa; phylum Chordata; class Chondrichthyes; order Heterodontiformes; family Heterodontidae; genus Heterodontus; species Heterodontus francisci. The sequence continues at coordinate 1,733,413 of NW_027141699.1, forward strand.
GTCTGTGAGGAGCTGCAACTGGCTACACTTCCTGCAGATGTAGTCATGGACCTCCCACATCTCACAGGTGAAGCAGTTAACCCCTCTAACTGACATTTCTAACACTAATTAATAAATTAGAATAAATACTCAAATACTTATTATTTGTGCCATCACTTTTCTATGGTTCCAAGTAGTGCTGCCATTTTATGTGATATGCATTGTGGCCATTTTAAACGATATACGCTGTGGCCATTTTAAATTATATGCACTAGGGCCTGTTTAAAATGGGAGCAATCCATGGCGATCATTTTCAGGGTTTTGTGTGTCCACGGCAGCGAATGCATGAGATGCAACGGGGAATAAAGGAGTATAAATGTTCACAACGGTTAATAAAGAAATATCAATGGTTAAAAGGATTATAAACAATTATAAAGGATTATGAAGAGTTTTACACAATAATAGAGTATTATAAAGTTTTATAAAGTTTGATCAAGAATTACAAAGGATTATAAACAATTACAAAAAAATCACTGAGAATCTTAAAGTGTTATAAAGGATACTAAAGGGTTATAAATCATTAAAAGGGATTAGAAATGTTCATAATGCTTGAAGGGTTCTGAAGATTTGTAAAGGATTATAAATGTTTACAAATGATGATAAAGAGTCATAAAGAATTCTTAACATTATAAATGATTAGACAGAACAGGCCCCGCCCCCACTCCCCGTCACCATGGTAATGAGGTCCCGCCACCACTCCTCTGTCACCATGGGAAACAGGCTGGGAGACAGGCTCCGCCCCCTCGTCCGTCACACTGGGAAACAGGCCCCGCCCCCACCCCTCCGTAACCATGGTAATGAGGTTCCACCTCCACTCCTCCGTCACCCTGTCTCCATCGTGACAGACCCCGCACCTCCTGCTGAAAATTGTCAATGATTCAGTTCTTCTCATCAATGAATGAATTTAACAATTGCAGTAAAGGGATATTTCAGAACCTTCTTCAACTGCTCTCTGAACTGAGTCTGGGTCACGGCGTAAATTGCTGTGTTTGTGCAGCAACTCAGGAGCTGCAGCATGAAGCCCACTTCCACCAGAAACTGTGGTAGCTCAACAGATACAGACACCAGCCAATATATCCGGTACCATATCGAATACACCATTAACACTGCCCACAACAGGATGAAATTCCCCGAGATAACTAGCAGTAAAATCATGGATTTCCTTCGACTCTCCATCTCTGGGTCTCTGTGACTCTCCCCACTGCTGTGAGCTCGGAGTCTCCTGCGTCCTCTGCTGCTCACTAAAATGTGCCTGACGGCGAGAGCGTTGAGCAGCAGAATAACTGCAAATGGGAGCCCCGGGGTTAGAATGTTGTGGAGGAGATCGATTGTTCCCCAGACACGAGAGAATCGAACATCCCTTCTTACCACACAAAACCAGGGGAAGTTCATCAGCCAATACAAACCTGTGAACATAAAGTACCAGAAGATGTTCTTTAAACAGCTCAGCACCGTCACTGTTCCCAGAACTACAGCCACCATTTTCTCGCTGCAATATTTAGTTTTCAGCTTCTGGCAACAAATGGCCACAAATCGATCAAAAGTGAAAGTGACGGTGAACCAAACAGAACAATCTGTGGCTGCGTAAAGCAGGACAGCGTGTATATTGCATAGAGGGATGTAATAGATGAAGTGAAACTGTTCACAATAAACAATGGGAATGTGCCTCAATATCAGGTCGACGATAATGACCAGTAGATCCGCCGCTGACATGGCCACCAGGTAGCGAGTGACACATTTGGAGAGACCGCACTTTCCCCGAGACAGGATCCCAATCATCAGCAAGTTAACTGGAGGAAAGGAAATAAGCAGGGAAATCAGACATCAGGCTGGAGCAAATGTACCAGTTTGATTGTGGATGTATTGAGATTTATAAATGTATTCCGGTATCCAGTGATGTATTGATATGATTGGACCTGAAAGAACAAATGACAAATTCTGTAATACGGTGAAAGGCAGGGGAGATTAAATAACAAAAGGATGATATTCAAATCGTTAAACTGAATGTTGATCATAATCCTCCCGCTCCCTCCTTTCCCCATCGGGTTTAAAGCTGTTCCATTGTTAATCTCTCCCAGTTCCGATGAAGGGTCACCGACCTAAAACACTGACACTGTTTCTCTCTCCACATATGCTGCAAGACCTGCTAAATATTTCCAGGATTTTCTATTTATATTTCAGGTTGCCAGCATCTGCAGCACTTTTCTCTTGTATGGAAGGTTAAATATTGGACTGACTGAGAGATTATGTCTCAATGCTTGTGTTGTGATCTGCCTCTGTGCCTGCTGTGTAACTTGTGTGTGTGTGTGCGCGGGTGTGTGTGTACATCTGGCTCAGTGCTGGGGTGGAACCTGCGTGTGTGTGTGTTGTCTGCATGTCTGTTTCAGTGTCACCCCAGCGCCTGTGGTGTGATCTGTGTGTCCATGTGTGTGTTTGTGTATGTGGCTGTATGTCTGTCTGTGTGTCTGTGTCTGACTCAGTGCCTGGCATGTAAAGTTTTTGTGTGTGTGTATGTGTGTGTGAGTGTGTGTGTGTGTCTGTCTGTACCAGTGCATGTGGTGATGGTGGTGGTGTGTGTGTGTGTGTGTGTGTGTCTGTCTGTCTGTCTGTTTGCATCTGGGTCAGTGCCTGTCGTGTAAAGAGTGTGTGAGCATGTATTTGGCTGTCTGACTCAGTGCCTGGGCTGTGATGTCTGTGTGAGAATGAGTGTACGTGTGTGTGCATCTGTATGCGTGCGCGCGCGCGTGTGCGTGTGTGTGTGTGTGTGTGTGTATATGACATGCGAGTGCGTATGTCTGAGTGTGTGTATGAAGGTGTGTATGTGTATCTGGTTCAGTGCCTGGGGTATAATGTGATGTGTATTTATGTCTATGTATGTGTGTGTGTCTGGCTCAGTGGCAGGGGTGTGATATGTGTGTGCGTGTGTGCCTGTGCGTGTGTGTGTGTGTGTGTGTGTGTGTGTGTGTGTGCGCGCACTGGAGAGTTGGGCAGAGAAATGGCAGATGGAGTTCAATTAGGGCAAATGCGAGGTGATGCATTTTGGAAGATCCAATTCAAGAGTGAACTATACAATAAATGGAAAAGTCCTGGGGAAAATTAATGTCCAGAGAGATTTGGGTGTTCAGGTCCATTGTTCCTTGAAGGTGACAACGCAGGTCAATAGAGAGGTCAGGAAGGCAGACGGCATGCTTTCCTTCATCGGACGGGGTATTGAGTACAAGAGTTGGCAGGTCATGTTACAGTTGTATAGGACTTTGGATCGGCCACATTTGGGATATTGCGTGCAGTTCTGGTCGCCACATTACCAAAAGGATGTGGATGCTTTGGAGAAGGTGCAGAGGAGGTTCACCAGGATGTTGCCTGGTATGGAGGGCGCTAGCTATGAAGAGAGGTTGAGTAGATTAGGATTATTTTCATTAGAAAGACGGAGGTTGAGGGGGGACCTGATTGAGGTGTCCAAAATCATGAGAGGTATAGACAGGATGGATAGCAAGAAGATTTTTCCCAGAGTGGGGGATTCAATTACAAGGGGACACGAATTCAAAGTGAAAGGGGAAAAGTTTAGGGGGGATATCCGTGGAAAGTTCTTTATGCAGAGGGTGGTGGGTGCATGGAACGCATTACCAGCGGAGGTGGTAGACGCGTGCACGATAGCGTCTTTTAAGATGTATCTAGACAGATACATGAATGGGCAGGAAGTAAAGAAATACAGTTACTTAGGGCGGCACAGTGACGCAGTGGTTAGCACCGCAGCCTCACAGCTCCAGGGACCCGGGTTCGATTCCGGGTACTGCCTGTGTGGAGTTTGCAAGTTCTCCCTGTGTCAGCGTGGGTTTTCTCCGGGTGCTCCGTTTTCCTCCCACAAGCCAAAAGACTTGCAGGTTGATTGGTAAATTGGCCATTATAAATTTTCACTAGTATAGGTAGGTGGTTGGGAAATATAGGGACAGGTGGGGATGTTTGGTAGGAATATGGGATTAGTGTAGGATTAGTATAAATGGGTGGCTGATGTTCGGCACAGACTCGATGGGCCGAAGGGCCTGTTTCAGTGCTGTATCTCTAATCTAAGAAAAAATCTAAAAATAGGCGACAGGTTTAGATAGAGGATTTGGATCGGCGTAGGCTTGGAGGGCCGAAGGTCTTGTTCCTGTGCTGTAATTTTCTTTGTTCTTTGTTGTTTGTTCTTTGTGTATGTGTGTTTGTGTGTCTGTTTTGGTCTGTTTGAGTCAGGGCTTGGGTTGTGCTGTATGTCTGAGTGTTTTATGTATCAGGGTCTGACTTGTGCGTGGCGTGTGTGCGTGTGTGTGTGTTTGTGCATTTGGGTGTGTCAGGGCCTGGTTTGTGCTGTGTGTCTGCGTGTTGTATGTCTCAGGGCCTGGGATATGCTCTGTTTGAGTGTCTCAGCACTTATGCTGTGCATTGTGTGTGTTTGTGTATATACATGTGCGTCTGTCTGTCTCAAGGCTTGGGCTGTGCTGTGTGTGTCTCATCGATTCTGTGGTGCTGTGCGTCGGTGCGCTTGTATCTGTGTTTAATGAGTGTGTGTGTGTGTGCGCGCACGCGCGGGCATGTGTCAGTGCCTGGGATGTGCTTTGTGCCTCCGTGTGTGCACTTACATGTGTTGCTCACTGCCTGGCACCTGTGGTGCTGTGCGTGGGTGTGCTTGAATCTATGTTTAATGTGGATGTGTGTGTGTGTGTATGTATGTGTGTCTGTGAGTGTGCGTGTGTACCTCAGTGTTTGTGTTGTGTTGTGTTGTGTATGTTTCAGTGACTGGGCTGTGCTATGTGTGTGTTAGTCTCAGTGCCTGTGTCGTGCTGCGTGTGTCTGTGTGTGTGTGCCTGTGTGAGTATGTATGTGTGCATGAATATGTGGTTGTCTATGTGTGTGTGTGTGGGTGTGAGTGTGTGTGTGGGTGTGAGTGTGTGTGTGGGTGAGCGTGTGGATATTTGTTCTCTCTGAATGTGGGTCTGTACGTGTGTCTCAAGGCCTGTGTTATGCTGAGTGTATCTGTGCGTGTGGGTGGAGATTTCAGGGGAGGGCGGGGATATGTCAGTGACTGGGTTGTGCTGTGTGTGTGTGAGTGCTTGCGTGTGTGTTTGTGTCCGTGCTTGTCTTGTGCTGTGTGTGTGTCTCAGGGACTGGGCAGTGCTCGGTGTGTGTGTGTGCGTGCGTGTGCTTGTGGATGTGAGTATGTGTGTTTGGGCGTGTGTATGTGTGTGTGAATACGTGTGTCTATGTGTGTTTGTGGTAGTGTGTATGTGTGTGCATGTGGGTGTGCGTGTGTGTGTCTCAGGATCAGCGAATCCTAAAACGTTTGCGGCACAGAATGAGACCGCTTGTCCCATCGTGTCTGTGCTGGCCATAAAAACGATCCATCCATTCTAATCCCACCTTCCAGCGTCTATTCCGTAGCCCTGAAGATTATGGCAGTTGAGGTGTATATCCAGACTCCTTTTGAATGAGTTGAGGGTTGTGGCTCAACTATCCTTTCAGGCAATGTGTTCCAGACCATCATCACCCATTGGGTGAAAATTTTTTTGTGATCTCCCCTCTAATTGTTTAACCAATTATTTTAAGCTATGCCCCCTCGTCACTGACCTCTCTGCTGAGATGAATAGACCCTTCACCTCCACTCTATTCAAGCCGCCACACTATTTTGTACATTTCAATCAGATCTCCCTCAGCCTTCTCTTTTCCAAGGACAACAACCCCAGCCTATCCAATCTTTCTTGAGAGCTGAATTCTTCCAATCGTGGCAACATTCTCGTAAATTTCCTTTGTATCCTCTCCAGTGCAATCGCATTCTTTCAGTAGTGAGGTGACCAGAAATGCACATAGTATTCAAGTTGTGGCTTAACCAATGACTTATACAGTTCCGGCATAACTTTTCTGCTGTTGCATTCCATACCTAGGCTAATAAAGGAAATTATTCCATATGCCTTCTTAACCATCTTGTCGACCTGTCTTGCTACTTGCAAGCCCTTGTTGCCACGCACTCCAAGGTCTCTTGCTTCATTTACCGCTTACAATATTAAGATATCCCTTTTGTGTGTGTGTGTGTGTGTGTGTGTGTGTGTGTGTGTGTGTGTGTGTGTGTGTGTGTGTGTGTGTGAGTTTTTCTTTGCATCAGGACCTGGGCTGTGCTGTGTGTCTGTGTGTGTGTGTGTGTAGGTCTGTGCATGGAGGTTTGTGTGTGCTATGTGTGTTTGTATGTGTGTGCTTCAGGGCCTGAGTTATGTTGTGTGCCTTCTCTGAGTTTCAGACCAACGTTGTTCCATGGTGTGTGTGTTTGTGTGTGTGTGTCTGTGTGTGTGTGTCTGCGTCTGTGTGTGCATGGGGGTGTGCGCGTTTGTCCATGTGTGTGTGTGTTTCTGTGTCTCAGTGATTCTGCTGTGATTTGGGGGTGTGTGCATCTCAGGGTTTGGGCTGTGCTCTGTGTGTGTGTCTGTGCTTGCCTGTATTTGTATCTGTATTTGTGTGTGGGGATGTTGTGTGTGTGTGTGGGTTTGTCTCAGGGGCTGGGTTGTGCTGTGTGTCTGCATGTGT